>NW_010223708.1:68845-114416 GCF_000690775.1 Eurypyga helias | reverse complement strand
AGTTCCCCCCCCCCCCCCCCCACCCTTCCTTCCAGGGCATTTCTTTGTGCATCATACTTTCAGACAGCTGGTTCTTGGCCCTGGTCAGTGGCAGGAGGTTGGGCAAAGTGCAACTGCTTGGTCAATCTGCCTTTGCAATCGCCATGATCATTTGGGTGAGACTCTGTGGGCTGAAATCCATCATTGCTCAGGTGAGGTCCAGCAGCAGAGAGCCTGGCTTAGCAGACATGAACTGAGGTTGTTTGACCCCTGCTTCTGCTTCCCCAGCTGCGAAACTGTGGAATAAGCATCCCCTCTCTCACAGTTGACTTTTGCCTCTGAATTAATATTTGTAAAATACTCGGTGCTCCCTAGCTGATGATGCTGCAAACCACACAGCTTGACTCTGCTGTCACCAGTTGGAGCAAGCCATGCTGGGTTCAGGATTTAGTCCTATAGAAGTAAGATTATTTTATTGTTCTAGGAACCATAGGGTGGTCTGGCTGCTAAATTACAGCACTCCCTGGGATGGGCCAGTGCTTTCCTTGTCTGTTTGGGGTCAGGATTTGGCCCTTTCTGGTTTCATGTTTTCCTACTGAACTCATGAACCTGTATCGAATGTCGAAGCAACAAGAACTTGATGGTGATGCTCTGCCAGCGAGAAAGAGCTTCCCAAAAATCAGAGCTCTCCTGCCACTGACCTCAATCCCTTTCTCCTCCCCCTTTCCTTGCCCTCCCCCTGTCCCATCTCTGTTGCCCCATTAGAAAAACACCCCTTGAACCTGGTGAGCCCAAGTACTGCCTCAGATCCAGGAAAACTTGATAGTGTGCAGATGCTGTTCTGTCTCTCGGCAATATTTACTTTTCGGATGGATCTGAAGTAAGCGTGAGGCTGGGAGACACTGGAGCATTTCTCAATGTGATGAAACGGTCATCGCCTTCTCCAGCTGGAGGTGGGAAGCCCTACCCTAACTTTTCTCACCCTCCTTGGCCTTGCTTGGGGAGCGGGTGGAGCTGGACCAGCACCCCCCCTTTCCTGACCCCTGACTCACTCTGTGACCTGGGTGTGGAGGAGAAAACACAGGCTGTTTCTCCCCTCCATCCCGCTCCCCAAACGGTCTGGGAGTACTCAGGCATTGTGATATTGGGATTAACTTTGCTCTGTCTCCTCTTCAGCCTGCAGCTAGCACTGGGGGCTTGGAAATGCCTGCCTGCTGCTGGGGTGAGCAAAGAGGGCTGCTCTTGAGGAGACAAAGGGGATGGATTCAGGGATATGGGGAGCTGAAGGACTGCCTGCGCTTCCCAGGCATGGCTCCGGGGACGCACGCAGCCTGGAGCCCCGGCGGGCTCTTGGGGGATTTGAGGTTTTCTCCAAGCCCATCTCTGATGTTGAGATCTGACTCAAACACATGCGGCAAGTTAATCGCGTGCATCTGTGCCTTTTAAAAACGTGGTTGCATGCTGATTGGGTTTAATTCTTTATCTTATTCCTGCTAATCCGTTTTCCAATCTGGTTCCCATTTGGAGACAAATTCCCCCAAACCCCAGCCACTGGTGGGATAGATGTGCGGTAGTGGGGGTAAGGGCGGAAGAGAATGGAGCTATGCTTTCTGTGGGGCAGTTACAGGCCGAGGAGAGGACATGCTTCCCCCTTAGAGGCCGGATAACAAAACCCCACCCCAGCTTGTGCCACAAATGTATAACAGCCTCATAACTGTCTCCACTTGGGATCCACCTCCCGCAGGCTGCTATTGCCATGAAAACGTGACAGCAGCGTGCTGCCAAGCATCCGAGGAATAGCGGCCTGAGGGTTTTATTGCGTGGAAAGATTCCCTTCAAACACACTATGGAGCTGGCCTGGTGGTCCAGCAGTAGTGTAACAACCCGGGAATTTCGTGGCCAGTATTGGCTGGAAGGTGACAGCACCCACGAGTTTGCTGTAGGGCTGGGCAGTCCCTTGGGACCATGCTGGCCCCTCAGCTGCAGCCAGCGATTCCCAGATGGGGAAAGATATACTGGATGCACGAACTCCCTTCCTTCCTTGTTCCATTTCCTTGCCCAAGCCTCCAGTTTTTCCGTGCTTGCAAGCTGCCAACAAGGGGGAAAATGTGCCCCAGCACTGTGCATTGTCTGCAGCTCTGCTGTGAGGGTGTTTTCCCCTCTGCCAGGAGAGAGAGGCGAGATCTGTGGTCGAGAGCTGGGAAACCCTTGGCCTGCCATCTCACTGGCTTTTGGGAAATCATTAACTGTTTGTTTTCTGTTTCTGCCACTGTTTCCTGTTGGTATCCTCTGTTCCACCAAAACTCCCAAATCTGTATTGTTGCAGAATTTTTCTCCTCAATTGCGAATCCTCAGTTTGATCTGTGGAGATGGGGCAGAAGCCCCGGCGACGCGCTTCTGCTGTGGAACATTTCTCAGGCCTCACAGGGCTGGTTTTACCTTGGGAAAAGCATGTGTTGTTAATGTGACTGACTTAGCACTGCATAAAATCTGGGAGAAGACCAGGTGAGCTTTAGCGGGATAACTGTGAGACCCCCATGCATCCAGATCTTCAGCTTGTCTTGCTCCCTTGATCCAAACTCACATTTTTCTGTCTTTGCTAGGGATGGGCTCTGTCCTCCCCGTTTCTTTGGGACTCCCAGCCATTCCCAGGTCCCCTAATCACCCATTAGGCAAGAAGCAGGGTTTTTTTTTGCCTTGAAAAATACACCCCTTTGTAAAAATACCATGTAATTTGTTGAAAGATTCAAGAGTTATGAGCTGGAATTAACAGGCAAGTACAGGAGGCAAATGAGAAATGGCTGATTTATTCTGTTGTGATAAAGGTCCAGAAGAAGTGGCTTCTGTTCCCAGATTTGTCACTGGTTTGTTCTGTGGCCTTGAAGGAGCCATTTTACTTCCTTCTGTCTCTGCTTCTCCTCCTGCTCTTTGGCCCTGGAACTTATTAGCTCGGGGCTGGAGGAGCAGATCCTGCTCACCTTGGAGAGCAACAGTTTGTGACCCTCATGTTGGTGCAGCCGAGCTGGGATCCTCGAGTGCTGGGCAATAAATAATGGATTAAAAAAAAAAAAAAAAGTAGAAACTTAACTAAAAGAAGGGAAATAATTTCTGAGTTCTCAGAGGACTAACAGAGAAACTAGCAAGCTTATATTTTTTTTCATGATCCTGTAACATTAGCAGATTCTGGTATTGAAGGAGAATGCGTGTGAAAGAACTGTTCACTTTAAGTCTGTTTCCAGGCATGTGTGCGCGCACATGCATAAAATCCATGGTGCATTTTATAGGCTGGCCAAAAGGCACATGAGTGAAAACTGCACGTGATGCAGCCGTCGAAAGAACCCGTCACCCAGCCCAGGAAAAAATTATGAGTGTAGCTGTAACTATTTTTTATCTTTTCAATCTCTATTGACTGACATGTATTTTCTTCCTTCCCTGACCCAGAACACCAGGACTCTGAAACTACTGAAATGTTTGCACAATCTTGAAGCATTTATTTAAAAGTTGCTTTTCCCTGAAGGGTAGGTACTACGGCCAGATTCAAAGTCAGATCAAAAAAAACAAACAAATACTATCTTTACAAGCCCTTCATATCGGTATGCACCAAAGGACCTATCAGCTTCCTTTTCCTTTTGGCATGCTGACAAGAGCCCAGCGCCTCAGGCAGAGAGCTGGAGTACGTGTTTACAACCCTTTCAAATTCACAGGCCAAACAGGAAAAGAAGGAAAATGTCAAAAATTACAAATAAAACAGTTGATCTTCAAAAGCAACGAGGCCTGCAAATGAATAATTTTTAGGCATGCTGTATCGGATTTCTTAAATATTTGTCACAGCTGTGAGTTGCATAGTGCAGTGTTTGTTAACCTTAGAACTTGTCTTAAGTGCTCTCACGAATAAATTTATTTATACTGAAAAATCCAAGTGTCTTAATATCTAAAACGGTTTTCAGAGGGGTTTTTTCTTTTTTTTTTTTTAATGCTTCTGCAGAGAATTCCTCCCCATGTGCTCAACATATTGCAGCTCTGCTTCAGCAAGGAGCAGAAATGATGATAGAGATAGTGAAAAGAGGAAAAAAAAGAATGAGCAAGCAAGAAGTGGCAAAATGATGGGACTTGCTTAAGTCTTGGGATTTTGGCATGGACCCACCACTGTGTGATGTCCTTTGGGTTATAGGTACATCACTGTTTTGGATGGTTTGCTTTTCTAAATTTTTCTGGTCTTCATGGAGATCTTGTCTGAGGAACTGAGGCACAGAAGGTTTTGCAGGGGGAAGGGTCTTGTGAACATTTAGAGGCTTCTTAACTGGGGGCATCTGGTCCTGGTTAGCCTAGTTTTCCCCTATAGTTGACGAGGAGAGGCTGCACCTCCACAGGGTGATCCTGCTTATCCTAAGCTAAGTACCGAAGTTGCTGTGAAGGACATATTTCTTTCCACTGGCTATTGTGGGATCCCAAATGACTAGTTTGGATTAGACACCTCTGTTTTGGATGGCTGGTGTCAGTTGAGATGAATCCCACTTTACCCACTTTCTTGAGGAAAATGATGGAAAGCAGATGGATCTGAGCCTGAGTGCTTGGTCAGGTACTGTGCCCCTAAAGGCAGTGTGTGTGTGTCTCGTTTGGGTTTACCCCAGACTCCCCGAAGACAGTTTTCAGAGATGAGCCTACAGTTTGGCAATCTGCCCTGAGCGAAGGAAAACACTGATGCTTTCTACGTGGCCCAAGCAGGCAGACGTGATTTGAGCAAGCCACTTCTTAGCTCCATGCATCTTTGTCATTTTGAAGGGAGAAAGAAACTGTTCCAGCTTATGCAGCCTGTCAGATATGGCTTGATAAACCAGCATAGCTTATTTACCCAAGAAAATGTAGAAAGAGGTTGAAAACAGAGTATGACTAGTACCTGTCAGAATGGCTTGCCTGGAGAAGAGATGGAGTGGCCAACACTGGAGGTCTTCAAGAATGAAATAAGATTTTTTTTTTTCTTTTTTCCTACTTTTTGGCAATGAGATGATAAACCAGCTTCCCATTTATATGCTGTGGATCTGCACATCTCGGTGTACCCCACAGCTGACAATTTCTGGTCCAGGGAAAGGATGCAATTCCAACGAGGGATCACCATGTCATCTGCTGCTGTGGTACTGCTGTGCTGGCCTAGCCCAGCTGCCAGCGTATCAGCATGGTATTGATTAAGAAATCCCTACTGTGATGCACAGAGTAAAAAGAGATGTATTTAAAACCGCTATTTTGGCAGTACTTGCAAACTTTTTTGCTTTGTTTTGTTGAGAAAAGCAATTCAACGTGAATAATCTTTTCCTGTAAACGCGTAGAAAACCTTTAATCAAATACAAATTAGTTCTAGGCATGAGAAATAAATGTTTGATGAAAATGTATCTTAGTCATGGCACATAAATAGCTCTTCACAGTCAATATATAATCTTGCATCATTATGAAAGGAAGTGATCATTAAAAATATAATTTGGAGTGCAATATTTTACCTCCTAGTTGTCACAAGACCCCCCCTTTCTGCACACAGTTCTGGACAGGGTTAATCCCCAAATGACTTGCACCATTGTAAATCAGGGGTAACAAACCCTGACTTCAGGCAAAGGCTCTTGATGTAAATCACAAGAGGATCTAATCCTGTTCCCTGAGAAAAAAATGAAAATGTCTTAGGAAAATACAACTGCTTTGGCATTGCAGGGAGAAAAAATAAAGCGAAGTAATTTAACCTTCTAAAGTAATATTTCTTTTCAACTTCACCTGTGCTTTTAGTCCTCTAAATCAGTAAGCTGCTATAAAGGAAAATTATATGTTCCAATCTCCTGATGAATTGTATAGTGAGATTTTGCATTAGTAACCATGAGTATTTACACTTTCCTAAGATTAAAGGCAGTTTTCCAAAGCTGTGTCTGCTTATTAATTAGTGTCTGATGAAGACAGATTGCAGACAGAAATAGTGGTAAGAAAATGGAGCTAACCTTTAAAACTAAATTAATCTCAGGTTTAATGGGTTTTAGTATGATTTACAGGTTTTGTATGTTTTCTGGTAAATTTCCAATAGAAATGAAAGTGGGTACAAGCACAAAAAAGAAGGCTGAGTAAACATGGTGAGAGCAGATCCTTAAGAACTGCAGATCCACCATAATTTGCTAGAACGGGCTTGTAAATCTTTGCAAGTGCACAGTTGAGGTGAGGGGTTTTGAGAGACCAGATCCTCAGCCTAGCACCACCTGGAGAGGGTCTGTTGTACCCCTAGAGCGGTCCCAGCTGGTACCAGTATGGACCAAGTTCTCATGGCAACTCTCTCCAAGAAGATGGGAACAGGACTAAGGGGGAATGCGTGTGCAGCCTTACAGGTTATCCTCAGGGATACCTTCAGAAGGTGAATTTTCTTCCTCACCACTAACCTCTTTTTGGGGGTGGTGCTGCCTTGGCCATGTACCTGGAGCGATGGGGTTGGTCTTCTGGGGCTGGGGCAAAGTGAAAGCTGAGTCAACAGCAATGCGACCCCACTGCTGTGGGATAAACAGAGGCCATGGACTTCTTTTTTTCAGAGATCTCCTAAGATTAGCAGCTGGTTTATTTTCTGGCATTTAATTTTTATATTGTTCTGGTGGGTATCATGTGATATTAAAAGTAATGACAAATGAAGCATGAGGTAGGGTTGTCTTGGGGAGAAACCTAGTCTTGTACAACTAGTTAACATGTGTTTCCATAAATCTGCTAATCTACTTCAGTGTGCTTTGAACATAATCTGGGCCTAGTAAAATACAGTTAGTTATACATCCGTTTTAATTGTAAACCAAGTTTCAGGATGCCTGTATTGTTACGTAAGTGCTTATAATTCTCAGATTTCTATCATATTTCCCTGGCACCTCATTTGAATTTACATGTATCTGAGGTCATAACTGGAGCGGAGGTTCTGCTTTTGGTTAACTCTGGAGTATAGATCAGCTATCGTGAGTTTAATGGAAATGTTGTCATCTTAGTGGCTTGCTAAAAAAGGAAAAGCCTAGAAAAGCAGTGTCACGTTTGCTGACTGTTCCCTTCTGTCAGCACAGGACTGCTGTGTCACAACACATCATGGAGCAATCACCACCATGGATAAATGTACTTGTTACCCTAAATCCACATGGTTTCATGGGCGCCTGTGATGCCGGTCTCGTTTACACTGAATTTTCCTTAAACCACCAGAGACAGGCAGCTAGGGTTTGCTTTAAGGTGTGAGAAGAAAAAGGTGGTATTGCAATGGGGAGGAAGGCTAGAAATGTGCACCAGCTTTGGGATATCCAGCTTTATGAGCCCATTTACACTTACGGTTTTGACACTCTAGTTCCATCAACATCAGTTATTTCTGATTTACAGTGAGGTCGATTTAAACTCTGTATCTGGGGAGCAGGTAAAGTCAACTCCAAATGTCCCCACAGGTGACGGTTGGAAGCCTGTTTTTCAGTCTGTGCATTCCCAGCCTCTGGCACCTCCGGCAATTGTGTAGACAGCATAAACTGCAAATAAGGGCTCTGAATTGCACTTTATTTCCAGCCCTGGAAACACGTTAAAAGACAAACTGCTCTGGTCTTTTCTTTCATCATGATTGATTTGATGGTACTGCCAGAGGAAAAAAAGTGCTATTTTTTCATTTATTAAAATAAAATATGCTTTAAATTATTTTAGAGTTCTGAGATAACAAACAACAAGACAAAGATCACAGCAGAATACTTTTGTACCATCAAAATCTTTAGTCATTGTCTTTGAGCTTTGTATAAATAAATGATCAATGCCTCAAAACAAGACCCTTGAAGGTGTTTTTATAAGGCCACAAATGTGTCAAGCAGACTTATTAGATGTGAAAGGAATGATTATTTGTACAAAGTGAAATGAACATGTGCAATAATATTGTAAAATGTTTATTAGTCTAGAGTGTGCTGAATTTTCCTAAAATATATCAGGTTCTCAGTTTGCATTTAATGTAGTGTTAGGTATGACGCTATATCCTTCCTAGGCTATTTTCAGTTAGTGTTTTGCTTTTTGCAGAGTAAATCATGGATTTGTGTCCTTTATAACAAGCGTATTATCAAACGTGAGGCAATGCTACCTGTCTAGAAATCCAGTGTGAAAGAAAACACTCACTGATCCTTGGTTCAAAGGGTGGTTGATTGGACAATGTCTTTGGAGAGCATGCGGGATGCAAAGATCTGAGAACATGTTGAGAACTTGAGCATCTCTGCTCTCCAATGGCTGTTGATGCACCCCGTGCACCAAGGCATGATGTCCCTTGCTAGTAACTCAGTTCACATGTGGCTCTAACATCACATCTTACGTTTCCAACCAAAAGACTGCCAGACTGATGGCTGTGGGGTGAGCAGAGCTGTAAAGCTGTATTTAGTCCCACACCTTCCTTGCAAGTTTTCTCCTCCATTCTTGCGTTCCTCCACGAAGGCTCACTCTGTTAGGAGGGTATGAGCAGCAGTGCAAAGGCTTTGTTCAGCCTGACCCCTGCTAACCTATGGCCCCTCTTCTCCAGGGTTGCAGGGACAAGGGGGCACCTGCGTCGATAGTGGAGGTTTGGAATTAACCTCTGAGGACCTAGACTTCGACACTTGGTGGTGCTCTGTGACACTCTGCATGCCCCAGCTGAGCCAGAAGTCTAGCAGGGGGTTGAGCAGTCTGCTGCACCTGCTCTTAGGGCTGGTGAATTTTGCTGGGTTTTATTCTGCTCCGTCTTCAATCAGGATATTGCTCCAGCAGATGAGTTTTCTTTGGTTCAGCGCTGTGCATTTGGACTCATTTAGGTGTTTAAAGACAGGTGTTGTGGGTGGTAAGTTAATTCATGTTAGATCTATGTGGATCCATTTTGTCTTCTTTACAGACACATAGTTAATGGGCTTCACCTAGGCAGGACCTTTCAGGCCTGTAGAAGACAACTTCAGGAGGTCTTTGCTAGCAGACAATCTGAAATAAAGTTGCTCATATTAATGGTACACAGACTACTCCAGGCTTGGATTTTCTTATGGTATGGGAGCCCTTCTGCAGACCAGCACTGTCCTGGTGGGACTAGCTTTCAAAACAATTGATGGCTGCACTAATTACTGTTATCTTCCCTATAGTTCCCTGCCCAGCGATAAAATTCAGAGGTGGAAACCTCTTGTGGAACCTATTGGTTGTGGAAACTTTTACATGAAAATGTAATATAGGGTTTTATGCTTCAATTTTTTTTTTTTTTGAGGCACAAGGTTCTGAAATGGCTCTTGTGGAACCTATTGGTTGTGGAGACTTTTACATGAAAATGTAACATAGGGTTTTATGCTTCAAATTTTTTTTTTTTGAGGATCAAGGTTCTGAAATGACGTGTCTTGAAAATTCCTTAGGGAATTCCATGGAAGGTATCCACTTTGAGCTCCTATTCATACACAAAATTTAATGCATTTCAGGTAATTGTCACCAGGTTATCCTTCGGCTCTCCCATCCAAAGAACTGGTTGAATTTAACAAAGAAATTAAGGGATCACACCTAGGGAATAAAGCTTGCTGTGAAATGTTTTCTGTGAAAGCCAGAACCAGGTGAAAATCACTTAGTTTCAGGTTTCATTACAAATTTGAAAACCATATCTCAGGTTCACTGAAAGGTTGGTTAAGGGTCATGCTGTAGGGCCTGGTTTGGAATGAATGTGGCTGATTTATGTCGTTTGCAGCATAACTGGGTATCATTCATTGCTTTGACCCAGGTTCAGGGGTCTGCTCCTCTAAGGTCTCCTTGTGTGTTGAAGTCAATGGGAATTCCCTCCACGGAGACCTTGGAGGATCCATCTCCATGAGAAACGCAGGTTTTTGATTGCTTTAAATACCAGCTTTATTTCAATCCCTCACCACCTCCTCTGGTGTAAGTTAGACTGATTCCACGTTAGCCAGCTGAACTGCTCTGTTGCCCCCAGGTGAGGATCCAACCTGTCTTAGAAAACCCAAGAGTCAAGTAATCTAATAAGTAGTTTGCACAAATCCATCTGTGCTGAAACCACTTACGCCCACACAACACTGCTAGATGGTCCCGTTGCCATTTTGCAGGCAGCCAAACACACAGGTTAAAAGCTAGACCAGCATGTTATTGGTTGAACACTTGCCACATCTTTGACTAATGAGCATCTGGTTCCCCTTACCATTAAGAAGACCTGTGCGACTCACAGGCAAGGTCTTGCAGACCTGGACATTGATACAGAAGGTTCAGTCACTTAATTTCCCCTCCCCAGGGCTGCTGATCTTTCCCTCTCCTGTGTCCAGGCTGTTTCTTTGCATCCATATTCTGGAAAGGCAGGCAAATGGTGGTAAGACTGAATGTCATCTTTAAACTCCTGACACGCTGGGAGCATCCATTGGAGACTCATCACCAACTGGAACCTTTCCGTCTTGCTCTTTCGCAGTTATTAATCACTTGCAGATGCTCACACAGCAGCACTCCTATGTGAGATTATTGACGTCAGTATGGATTCCTTGTAGCAGTGTTACCAGAGCAAGAAAAAAGGCTAACCTGCAGTTCTGGAGAGGGTCCTATTAATCCCTCAAAAGCAGGAACATTTACCCATCTAGTAAACCTGGAGAGCTGGGCTAGCAATATGCCTTTTGAGAAGTGGCTGGAGCAGTGCTGTGCATTCTTCTTGAAACCAGAGGTTATGTTCGCTGTGAACTTGGGGCCTGAGCTGGGATCTGTAAACATTAAACTGGAAATTAACCTCGAAAGCTGCTGGTTTTGCCCAGCCACCAAGGCAAAACTGGATCGCTTCACCCGATTTTCTGCTTTTACCTCCCAGGGAAAATCTTTGCTTCCCAAAGCAGTAGTGTGGCCAAGACCTGAACCAGGTCAGAAGCTCATCAGCATCGGCTGGGATACCTCTGTGATCTCTTGGCTGGAAGGCACACCCCAAAGACCAGATTGTGACTGAAACATTGTCCTTTTGGTGGATTCTGTGGGAGCCTCAAAGAGAGAAGCAAATCCAGAGTTGTCCTTTGGGGCCAGAGTGAACTGTGACATGCAGAGTCACTGGTCAGTGCTGTGGGGCTCGGCAGTACCTTGGCTCCTGGGGGCTAGCGTGAGATAACTTTGTGTATATGTGTTTTGGCCACTGGCAACTGTGAGATGATTCAGCTGACTTTAAACCTCTTTCTGGGTGGGTTAAATTAGTCCAAATTACCTCATGTTTGCTGTGGGCTAGGAACACATGCAGGCAGCTGCTGTGGTAGTTCACAAAATGTAAGATTGGTTAAAACAAGTAGTGCCAAAGGTCTTTCTAAGCTGATGCTCTGCCATTGGTGGTGATCAACAGGTTATGCCAAAGAAAAACTACAATAGGGCAGGCATCTGGTGATGTGATGTTGGAAAAACTCTTTTAACCTTCAGCTTTTTATGGCTCAAAGACACATCAGACAAAGGTGATGCTTTGTATTTAAGGAATTGTTTTTTCTAATGAATTTAGCTGATTGCATTTGAACTCCTATGTTTCAGAGCTTCCCAAGCAAGGAGTTCCTTAGCTTCACCAGGTGCTTGCGGTAGACCTGTTTGCTTTTGCTTGTTCTCTGTCTGCTCCTCGCTGTTTTCTTCTGTTTCCCAGGCCTTATGCTGGAAAAGAGAATAAACAACTCGTGGCTACTCACTGTGGCCAGGGTCCTATTGAGCTCTACCACATCCCATCTCAGTCATGTCTTCCAGTTTGAGAAGTCCTTCTCTATTGAATGCAGCGTTCATTCATTCAGCCATTCAAGACCTTGGATCATTCTTGTCATGTTGCTGGTCCAAATGCGGATGCATGCGAAGACCATTGCTTTTTATTCAGAACTCTTTACGCTCCTAACTTTGAAGGAGAAATCATGTGGAAAAAATAGATCAGTAGACATCTAGACCAGCAGAATGCTTGGTTTCGCATTGATGCCCTCTCCATCCCTTTCTTTTCTCAGGAGTCAGGGAATGGTCAGTATTGTTGCTTGTTACTGATCCCCTCTGCTCCGCATGTATGTGAGCCCTGGGACTTAAAGATAGGGTGAGAAAATGTGGGATTAATAAGATCTTGACAAGGTTAACAGAGGAAATGGGATAATTTATTCTTTTGGAAAAGGTTGGATTTTGCCTTTTATCAGAGATAATCTGTGTTCATTTGTTTAAAAGGCTTGGCCTATTTGGCTCTTGAGGCTTTCAGGGTGGGGCAGTGAAGATGTTCAGTATGTATGTACCATGTTTTTAAGACACATTGAGCAGTAACCCGACGCTCAACCTCTGTGTGGCCTTTCTGTTTTACATGCTACGGACAAGTACATTACTGTTTTAACAGTCGGCTTCCTGTGAAATGGAAAGCTGGATTTTTATTGATCTTGTGCTGTTTCAAATCCACCTACTCTCAGCTGCATGGTGTTCGCTTGGAAAGCATCTGACGAGATGTTCCTGGAAAAACCTCACTCTGTGGAACAATACAATGCTTCTTTGTTTGTCGTCTTCTCACTGAGGGCAGTCAGCCCTATTGAATGAACCTCAGATGTTTTGATTTGTTCTTTGGTGAAAGTTTATATGACTTAAGCTGTCTTTTTACCCTTCCCGCCTTCCCCCTTAGGTTTCTTCTAAAGAACAAAGCCGCTTGAATTAAATTGCTCTGTATTGGGATTTCTAACATTAATGAGTGTTGTTTCAAAGTGTTATCTCATTTGGAGCCTGAAATGACTAAGGGCCACCATTCTTGTGCCAATAGAAGAGTCTCTGTGGCTTTGGGATTGTTTGCTATTTCTTTTAACAGATCGGCACTTTGAAAGGTTCATTTGTTTCCATACATTTCTTATTATAAAAACAAAAATAATGAACAGTTAGGCCAACATAAAGCAGCTGTATTATTCATGTGGGGAGATGCAATGTGTAGTCTAGCTATTGAAACAGTAGACTGAGGATTATTAAAAAAGAACCCTTACTACTATTTTTGAGACCTACGGGCATTGAAACTGTTTATTTTATGTAGGTAAGAAGCCAAATTCTTTGCAGCACAGCTCCTCTACTTCCCTGGAATCACAGGGATGAAGATGGCCTTCTGACATGGTATATTAAAGATCTTCATTTAAATAATGTGTCCCCAGATAACAACCTTGGACTGAGCCTTTCAGGCTTCCTCTGAAATCACAGCACAAAGGCTGTGTGTAAAAGCAGATGTTTGCAGTGTATGTGTTTCCAGTGGAGTTCAGTGGTAACAAATATTGCACTAAAAAAGGACTATTTTTTTTTTTTAATAGAAGCTGTTGAGTAGCATTCATGGTAATGGGTGACTATGATCAAGTCAGGTTCTTTCTTGATAATAATCCCTGGTCCCTGTGTCATTGAGAACAGTTTCTATAGGTACAAATGAGCTGGTATAAAGGAAGCCAGCATAATACATCAGGGCTGGGTGGGAGGTTACTTCATTTAACTTCCGCCTTCCTTTCTTTGAGTTCCTATTAAGCTAAATAATGGCAGTCTACAAAATGAAGGAGCGATTGAAGTGTGCCTGCAAACCAATTATATCATTCTGGACATGGTCTCCAGGACCCTTTGTATATGTATGTGTATGTGTGTCTTGTCTCCCCTGGCTGGGGCTCTGACTCTCTTGAAACTGCTGTTTTATGGACATTGTGAGAGCCTTTGGTTTTCAGAACTGTTGCTTTTATTCTTTTCCCCCTCCTTAGCCGCTGGTTGTATTTGTGTCACAAAAGGTTTTGTGAAGGGCTGTGCTTTGAGTATGGAGTTTAGAACATGAACTTACATTTTGGTTCTCCAGCAAAATCCTTGTTAGCTCAGTCTAAAAAAGGGGGGGGGGGAAAAGACATTTTGATGGGTGTTTGTAAAACAGATCTTACATTGATTACTTCTCTGGGAATGTCATCAGAGAAGGGAATATCTGGGGTCAGGCCTGGGAGGGAAAACATGGAGAGATACTTCACACTAAAGCCAAATAAGGATTTTCTGCATGAGAGAGGGTGGGTTGGTGGGACCCACTGTATCAGGTCATGACCCATTTAGTTCTTTCTTTGACTGAGAGCAATAATAGAGGCAAGGTTCAAAAATCCATAACAGATAATTTTATATCAAGATGCCAGAGATATAAATTTCCTGCTCACATATATTAGATACCGCTTTATAGAAGACTGAAGGGTGTATCTTCTTTTTGTGCCTTTGCTACATCATGGAGAAGTTCTTTTCCATCAGTATGTCATCCTTTTTCATAGCCAGTGGGACTTTTGGACCTGGTGATGTCATGGCAGAGAAAGTCCCTTGGGTTAGTGGAGTAAGGAGTGAAGAAATAAAGCATCTTGCAGGCTTGTACTTTCATCGCCTGCCCTTCTTTTAAGGAAGAGTAAATGCAAAACCAACCTTTCCTTCTTCCATGAAGTCCCTCTCTGTTGGTCTAGGTGAGAAGTTTAGGCTGGATGTGTAAGTTCAAGGTGGGTGAAGCTAGGGAAGATCAGACCCACACCAAATGACTTATAAATCTCATCAAGTCTGAACATCATTGTGATGAGGTTTAGATGAAAGTAATATCTCTGGTCTTTCATGAAACACAACATAATGACAGGGCTATGCATTAGTAAACCACTTCCAGCCTTCTAAATGCAAACAATATCTATAACGGATTAAGCAAGACCAACAAGTCTGCATAAATCATTAGAGGTTTAGCACAATAAGACAAAACTGGGAATAAACTATCCAAACAGGTGCACCATGACACCCATAATCAAATGTGATCAAATGAAAAAAATCAAATGAGGCTACATAGCATGGAGCTTGGCTCCTTGCTTGCTTTATACTACCAACTATGACAGTCTCACTCAGAATCCCAAGATTATATGTGTATGTTGCTGCTTATGAAAAACCCACTTAGAAATGTTTGCTATGGATTAGCAGGCAATTAATAATAATAAATGTGTTTTAAAAAGATTATAAATTGTTATGGAAACCAACAGGTTGTGTAGAATTATGGCTTGGAGCTGCCTTTTACTAAGGGTTTTGTGTGTACCTCAGCGCTCATGTTCGCCACCATGTTAGTTACATCTATTAATAATCTCTTGGCTCCTTTTAAAAAGGTTGTAAGTGTAAGCCTTGCAGGAAGTGAGATAGACATGTCTGTGTATCTGTCTGTTTTATAATGGTAATGTTGCTCTAGCTGTAATGATATAAAAATATATTAGAGTTAAAGCCACCCTGTTGTATTTTATAGTATCATATTATGGGAGTAGTGAGATTGTAGCTGAGATGAAGTGGGAACTTGCATTGAAATCTCTGTTTCAGTTAATTTAAAACTTGAGTTTAAAATGGTCTTTAGAGGCCAAATTTCTGTTTTCTTTTTTAAGCATCTAAGGTGATTCCATGTCCAGACATTCCTTTGTGCACACAGAGGGTTAGGTCAGTTTTTGGTGCTCTTGTCATCTGGAAGAAGTCTAGTGGCAAAGGTAAGTGAACACACACTGTTTCAAAGTAATTGCTGTTAGGGTTTGTAGGTACTGTAAATCTGCTGGGTTGGGGTGCATAGTTCTCTTTTCCTTTCTTACATCCCCTTCCCTGTTACACGTTATTTTCCTTTTGTATGTGTAAAGACGCACTTTACATTCTCTATTTGGTCTCTTTAGTCAACAAGAAAGCATTTCCTACTTGTCAGCTGATCTGAACTTGGAAATGCCATAAAAGTACACAATATTCCTGTCACCAAAAAGAAAAAAAAAAGGCATTTTCTCTTCCTTTCATTTTTCTCCAGAACTTCATAGTTAGTGATAACTTCTTTCAGCAATGTGTTTGTGTACATGTATGCAAGAAAGCACACACTAGAGCTTAGTCAGGAACTTATGCCCATGGGAGAGTTGCCAGAAGTCTCCCCAGTAAGATCCTTGCTTTGATCGCCTCCAACTTTCCTAAACTTACTCTATTTAGCCTGAAGTTTTTCATGCTAATTAGAATTGTCCCCTAAGAAAATTACATCCCAAATGATCCCATCATTTGAGGGTGGATGAAAGTGCTGCTCTGTGGGACATTATTGCTTCCTAGGGAACAGTCCTAATTGTTCCCTGCTTGTGAGAAGATGGGAAGGATATTGTTGTATCTGCAAGAGCCCATGTGGATTTGGCCAGGAAAAAGCGACTGAAAAGTGAAAATCAAAAGTCTCTATGAACTCAGTAGTAATCTGATAAATAGGGAATAATTTTGCCTTGCAAGCCTCTATTTATGAAAATGAGTCCCCAGAGGGGAGTATGAATATCTTCCCTCCCCAGTCTCCAAGCTGGACTTTTTCTGTGGTTATTTTAATTTTGGACTTAGGGACTGAGACTGAAGGGTCTCCCCTGGATGTTGGTACCCCCAAACCAGACTGAGAAGGCAGTGAAAAGGGAGGCAGACAGGCTTTTGTAGGAAGGAGAGAGAAACGTAGGTGAGGAGGTGTGGGGTGGGCAGGAGTTTAGGTGGTCCATTTTACTGAGCATCTGCAGCTAGCTGCTTGGAGAAACAGACTTGGTGGGCTTCTGGTTCCTGCAGCACCCAGGATTAATTGATTGCTTTTACAATTTAACTGTCTAAACTTACTGAAAAATTGAAGTGGCAGTAAAGTACCTTTGCTCTTGGGACAGATTAGCAGGTAAAGAAATGGCAGTGTTTCCATGTTTACACCTGGATGGCTGTCTTCAAAACATTCTGCAACTCTTTTTTTCTCAGCAATTCGTGTGTGCTGAGACATCTTCAGTCTTCTCTGTGGCCGTGTACCTACCTTGCTCTCTTCCCTGATGCCATATGAATTTGTTCCCAGGTCACCCCATGCTTCTGCACCTTGCTTGACGCAGACTGAAGCTAAAGCATTATGCCTGCCTAGGGGTATTTGAAGGTTTTCTGAAGTGCAAGCCAAGTGTGTGAGGAGTGTTTGCAGTCCCTCTTTGGTGCAGGGTTTGGGAAGTACTTTGTAAAGGAGGCTTGGGCCAAGCAGCAGGTCTAGAAGATTATAAAGACACATTGAGCAAAACTTTATTCAGCATACACCATCCATCCTGGTCAGTGACCAAAGCAGTGGTTGTGTGAAGAAAACAAACAGAGTGTGCTGTATTTAAAGACTCCCGCATAACATAAACAGCCAAGGAGCTGTGCAAATGTTACACAGACATTCTCAGTTCTGGCATTTCCTGACTTTGGATTGCTTGCCCTTTGCAGGTTTAATTTTTTTCTATATGTAAGTTATTTCTGAATGCAATGCATGCTTATATTCTTGATTACGTAACTCAAAAAAATTTCCATGCTGGTATCTGTATTTATACACAAAGATAGGTGTTGCTATGGTTATGTGGTGTCCTGAAAATGCTCGGTCTTTTCCTATTTACGTTTCAAACAGGGCTTGGTCAGGTAAAGTAAATATCTTGCCTTAATTTAGGTTTTATGTTTGCTGTAAAACTTCTTAAAAAAAAAAAAAAAGAAACAGGCATTTCACAGTAGAAACACAAAAATTTTACGTTACGAGGCAAGTCAGCTTTGGCATTTTTCCTTTCAGTCAGTTTGTTTTTCTAATATAAAACTAATATGACATAATGTATAATCTAATTTGGAAATTACAATTTACTTGGAAGGATTATGCTGCCAGCCAATACCAACAAAGAAAGAAATTATTCGAGAATGTTTCTTTCCTTCTTAACGTGGTCGATAATTTATTTTTCCTTGAGAAGATTACTTTTTTCTTTACGACATTTCCTGCTGGTGTGATTTGCATTAGGATTAAATAATATGTTCCATGCTTAACTTATGCACTGAAGAAAGTGAATTTTTCCTCAAATTAAAAAGAAAAAAAGGTGCAAATTACTATCTTGTTATGGACTTGCTTATTTCACAGCAAAGCTTGTTGATCATTTTCAGATGGTTTGAGAGCAATTACTTTATTTGTACTGACAGTATTTACACGAAGGGGCAATTTGAAATGGGTAGATCTGTGTCTTTTATGAACCAAGGCCACTAAGACGGCTTAGAACAGGAGAAGCTGAAAAACGGGTAATCCAACCGTGGTAATTCTGACTAACACCAAATTATCATGTTGACTCTCGTTAACCGCATGAGTTTAAGCGTTCATCCAACGTGCTGCGTTACAGGGTTGTGGCATTTGTTCAGGAGCTTCCCGTTCACAGCAGCGCACCAGGAACGTGTTAGCTGTGCTAAACGTTCCTGTATCTCCTGCAGATGCTGCGGAGGGAGAATGAGGGGAGCAGATTTGCCAGCCTTGAGCATGTAAAGGAGCATTAAGGAGAAGGGGGGTGCCCAGTTGCTGGAACAAGCTTGTGTCTGGCACAGCACCTAAAAATGTTAGCCTCTAGGTTAAGTGGAGAAAATTAGACACAAAGGATCCATTTTATGAAGAATTTACAGTCCTGAGCAAAATGTGGTGTGGACTAAATAAGAGTGCTCTTGAAAATAAGAACAAGAAATGTGTATCCGCTTCTGATTTCTCCAGTTGGACTGCAAGTGAGATCCAACCATGATGTTATTAGGGCTGATTTAAAGGCAACTCTGCTACTGGATTTGGATGGTATTGGAATAGGATTTGGAAAATCTGGGCTCAGTTATGTCTCTGCCACAGAACTCTTATTGCCGCCTCTGGCAAGTCACTTATCCTTTGTATTCCTCAGTTTCCCAACTGTAAAAGCAAGGGTCATTTCATTTCCATCCCTTCTTTCCCTCTTGCATATTTAGTCTTGAGTTTCTTTAGGGGGTGGTTTCTTACAGTGCATTTCTTGGTTTTTTTACAAGTGCCCAGTACAATGAGACCTTAGTCTCAGTTGGGATCTCTGCTGTAATACAGATAATATTATTGTTGACAGCTGTTGTTGTATCTGTGTAATGTAGTAGCATAAAGCAATAAAGCTTCCTCCCCTCCTGGTATTTAAAACTTAGAGAACAGTTTTGTTGACTCTTCTTCTTGTTTGTTCTTTAATAAAGTTAGCTCAAAGCTATTTTCTGCAAGGCCAATTGGAGTACTCATGGTAGTAAACTAGGACTTCGAATGAAATCACGGTGCTGCCATCCTGCTGTAAATGTCTACCTTGTGTTGTAGTTCCTTCTCTTGAAACCTTGAAGATATGCTGATATCATAGTAGGTCATCTATAGAGTAAGTAATTACATCATCATTTTAAGCAGCTTGAGTTTTTAAAAGTGGTGTGTTTTTTTTTTTTCTCCCTTGTTATAAGTAGTTCTGTTCTTCTGAAGTTGAAAATTGAAATGTGTGAATTTTTGGTTTGTTTCCCTTATGCAAGCATGCAGTCTGCCCATTTTTATTCATTTCCACTGACCTGTTAGATTTGGTGGAAAAAATGGCACCGAGCTGGAGGTCCTATAAAGACTAACTGCTTACCGGATTAATGAAAATCTGAAGCTGGGTGAAGGAAAGGGATTCTGTTAACCTCCACAGAAGAGTCTTGGCTAGATGTCAGCCAGAGTATTAGACACTGGAGAACCTAAACCACAAACCTCCCAGGACACCAGGTTTCATAAGCTCTGCCGCTCATGAAACTTCTAGCACAGCAGGGTGTGCTGTAAGTACAGCAAGACCTGGTGTGTCTTCCCAAACAAAAAATGCCTTTGATTCTGTTGAAGGTGCCCTCTCCATGTACCCCAACCCAGGTGCTCTCTGCCTTAGGGGCTGTGGGCAGGTGGAGGGTGCAGTTAGCCCCAGGACATGGCTGTGCTGGGCACCATGCAAACATTCCCCTTCCCCAAAGGACCTGGGGGGCAAATAGGTGCAGGAACCCCAAATCATCTTGGAGTATCTTGAATTCCACCATAGTAAGCACATAAACTTTTGTTTGGACATAAATAATATCATCCTTCTACTGGTGTTGCTGATGTCAAATTGGTGCAAAGTCCAAGAGCAGCCACCAGTTTATATGGCAGCAGCCAGCAGCAGAATTCAGGGGCAGGCTGCAAAGATCTGCATGTCATTGCTGCCATTTCCAGCCTTAACTTCCAATCTTGAAGACAGAAAACAACACGGAGATAAGGCAAAATGATCTCACTTTTATTGAGTGAGTTTGGCCTTGAGGATTGTCCACTCCACGGCTTCATCTAAAAGTCTCTAGGAGATTCAGGAAGGCTTAATGAAGCTGTGCAATATATTTGGAAAATGAGTATGGACACGCTGAAACGCCCTCCAGTATATATCCCACCATAAAAGATACATATCGGGTTCCTTGTGTGGCATTTGAGGACTATTAACATGTTGCCATGATTTGCTATGTTTCCTGAGGGTTTACAGAAAAAGCGGCTTTTTTAGGGGACTGCCCTATTGAGATTGACAATTTGATGTAAACCATGGCCCAGCATCCCATGTTCTGTTTAATGCAATTCTGTGTTTGTCAGCTGTAACCAATTACACTTTTCATTGTGTTAAATGACACCAACATGGCTCCTTTCTGCCACGTTGCTGCTAATACTGTTTTACATGCCTTCCACGGCCGAGCCCTGCTGGAAGCTGTGTCATGTATAAGCTGCTGCTCCTCTCTCTGTGTGCTGGGCAAGGCATGAGATACCCAAACCAGTGCTGAGTGCTAGGAAATCTTCTGTGTGGCTTGGGGAATGGGATCTTGAGGAAAGTACTGGAATCTGGAGCAGGGTAGCAATGGGATATAATCTGAAGCTAAAAATGGCACCTGAGATGCTTCTGGGGAATTGTGCTGCTCGCCTGTATGCTAAGGCTGCTAATCCTCGTTTGTAATTGCAGTAGGAAACCTTAAACTGGAAAAAAGTCAAAGCTTTAATCTCATCTGCTTCCCTCTCCCACCCATACACACGAAGGCTGTGAAAACCTTAATCCTCATGATCCGCAGTGTGGTCCTGCATGGTTTCATGGTGAAGTCTAGAACCTGAAGGGACCCTGGAGGGCTAAAGACATGGGTGACTGTGGAAAGGGTTTTCTAGCAGAGAGTGCTCCCGTGGGCTGGGTGTCATCTTAATGCCCAGGACTGTTTTCTTACTGCCCTTAAAAAAAAATAACATAAACTCCTTCTGCTATGGGGAAAGTTCAGTGGTTGGTTTGGTTCATTAATTGGTTTGTTGACTGTGAAGCCGTCAGTCAGGAAACTGGTGGCTGGCTCTGTGCAGGCCCATGTCTGCCAGGGAAGTAGGCCATGGCAGCTGTTCACCTTCAACATGTCAGCTCTCCGTTGCGCTTTGTTTGGAGTTGGGCAGCTTCCCTGGAAGTGGTGGGAGGATCTCAAAGTGGGAAGGCAGCTGAGGGCTGCCCAGCAACATGGGGCATTTTGTGATTTGACCTCAGAAAGTGGAATTGGCCACGCTGAGGGTCCATCTGATCCAGGACCTTGTCTCTGACTGAGGCGGCAAGTGGAGCAGGAAGAGAAGAGGAAAGGTGCGTAGGGCAGGCATGTAGGATATTTCTAAATACTCTCCAAAGACCTCCTGAACTAGAAGTGGTTTAATATTTTTTAATGACCCTCAGTGTTTGGGTTTTTTGGTTGTTTCCTGGACTTGTGCAGTTCTCCCTTTAACCTGTATTATTTGTTAATTATACATCCTGTGGCAGCCCCACAGCTTAACTCCAGGTTGCATTTGAACCACTCAACCTATTTCCTTGCATTTGCTTTGAACCTGCCTGCCACAGGCTAATTTCATTTGATGTTCCCACTCCAGCAACTCCAGTTCTGGTGTTGGAAGAGATCAAAAATAAGTGGTTCTTGCCCAAGCCCAGGATTTTGTACAATCAAGTGCATCTCTTTCCAGCCATGGATCTCCTTAGTCACTCCTCCTAGTGAAACCATTGGCTGGTTTACTCTCCTTGGTGTCTGGGCAAAACAGGCAGTAGGACCCCAGATCAGGTCCCTGAAGCTCAGAGGCACTTTGCATGAAGCAGCTGGGATTTCCTCACCCACACAAAATGTGGGAATGTCTCGGGTCTCTCCTCTCCATTTTGTTTTTCCGGTGTCAGCCAGCAGCCATGCGAGACGCTAGAAAACATGGTAACTGGGAGCTGGGATTACTTTGCTTTTAAGAGGTCTTGTTGCAGCTCACCGTTTGTTCATAGTCTGCTTGCAAATTCCATGAGGCAGTGGGTTTAGAGATGCCCAGGGATGCTGCAGCTGGAAATGGGATACAATCTGGAAAACACTTTTAATTTTTGATCTTCAGATCTACCCTTTTATTGAGTGTTGATTTCCCCAAGGTGGCTGGGTGGGTGTCTTCACCCTGATATTGCTGCAGAGAACCTGGGACTATGGGGCAAAACTTCTAGTCTACCCAAGTAGTCCTTGGGAGAGCTGGGAAGAAATCGGGTTACCTTCACTCTGTAGCCAAGACTTTGCTTTTCATTAGAGAAAGTGAAAGTACTTCACTCCTTTGAATCATAAACAAAGCATTAAATCCAAGTTTGGAGGGAGGAAGCAGAATGGCACTTTACAAAAGTGGTGTTGTTTCCTCTGAGACCGTCTATCAGCTGGCTTCAAAACCAGGATTGAGCTGATGCTTGTTTAAAAACAAAGCCAGCCTTGCCGTGGTGCCATAAATGTTGAGAAAATTGGAAAGACCCCTCATGGTATGAGTGAAATTTTTATTTTTGCTGTGTTTCCAGCAAATCCATGAAAAGATTGGTTGAGTAACTGCACAGTTGTTTTTCATTCTTATCGCCTTCCCAGCATAAAGTTATTTTCTAGAGAAGTAAATAACAGGGGAAAAAATTGCAGTGAAAATTTTGTTTTTAAAGAGCTGAAAAAACAGGTTTTGCTTCCATTGCTTTTGGCAACCAAACCCTTAAAATGTCTGGTTTCTAGAAACGTAACTTAACATTTTTGGCAGTATGATATAAATTGACAAAAATATTAAAGTGAAGAGCAATTTTATTTTAATTCAGGAAGAAAAAAAACCAAGTTTTTTTTTTTTTTTATCCATGTTTTTCACCAAGAAAGATTCTTCAAGTGAGACCCAGACCTGTGTAGCAGTGGCAGGTTCTGGCTTTCCCATCATGGACCATGCTCTTTGAGCCCTGCATTGCTGGCTGTGAAATGATGTTTCAGATCCACTAATACCGAAAAAGTAGGGCTCTCTCTACACCCCAACAAATTAACCAGTTGCTTCAGCCAGACAGTCCCAGGGCAACAAACAGACCTGCATTACAGCAGAGCCCGGCAGGAGCGTGGCCATCTCTCCCACTGCTGCCAGCTCAGCCCTCCTGGCTCCCCGAGAGGTGGCTGGGCGACCTCTGCCCCACGGAGGCATCTGGGGTGGTTTATGGTGCTCAGGTTGGATGTTCGCCTGATGTGCAGTGGGTGCACACTCCTTGTCTCTCCGTGCCACTACGTGCCGTTGGCCAGCCGGGCTCTGCTGTTCCTCTCAGGCAGCTGTTGCAGGATTTCTAAGCGCTCTTAGGGAAAAAAAAGGAAGAAAATAAGCATGGAGTTTTACCAAGTGTGACTTGTAACAGACCATTAGCTGAAAGCCGATTTTCTGGATAATGGACGTTGCTTTAAAGATTACTGCTGGAAGCTGATGCTTGGCCATAAAAACCATCAAGATTACGCTTTATGATGATAATGCTTTGTCCTTTGCTCCATTTCTTCTAGACCCTTCACATGTTCATTTAAGCTTTGAACAAGCCTGTGAAGCAGATTTTTTTTCTAAAGAAGCAGATAGATCCAAACTTAGACATACTGAAGTATCGACACTATTTTTCAAGGCTTGCAGCAGAACTTAGGGCAGAATTGGGAGCTGAACTACTGCTTCTTCCACTCTCGGCTTTTAACAGTGACAGTATTGCCTTTGGAAGGTGTCATTCGTAGTAGGCAGGCAGTTGGGTGTCACCCATAAACATGACGTGTTTCTCTCCTGTAATTGTTTACATATCTCTTCTCTCTGCTGCTTTTATTCCTCTTTTATCATAGGGAAAGGAAAATAGCCTGCTATCTGCTGTTTTCTCTGTCCCACTGGTCAAGGAAAGCTCGCTCTCTGCAGCTTGGCTGCAGAGGGGAGAGGATGCGGAACTTAGATCATTACGGGGGAGACGCAGGAGGGAAAAGCTTTCTGTTGGGAAGGAGGGTGAAGCTGTATTGCCTGGAGTCTCCGGTCTAGGGGAGCTCTGAAAGCAGATCAGGCAAATAGCTGTCACATGCTCTTTGCCTGCACTCACAGGGATATATCGGCTAACCTTGCAAAATCCTCTATTTTTGTGGTATTTTTGCACATGTTCAGAAGTGACCAGGCACAAGCATACAGCGAGGGTGAGGATGTGCAAAATGTTACTTATCTCCTGCCAGCAAGGGATGTGTTTTAAGGCTGGTAGTCTGTTTTTCAAGTGGGGGAAAAGAAAATCTCCTAACAAAACCGACAGGAAAAATGTAGGGGAAAAAAATAAACCTGATCACACCTACAACTCCTCAGTGGCTCATAAGAGGAGATGGAAAAGCTCCAGCTACACTTTCAGAGCACCTTCATCTCGTTCCTACCTGGGCCCAGGAGAGCACTCGGCTCGGGAGCAAAGGGGTGACTTTGTTCTCTGAGCAATTTCCAACACGTTTGGGGCCTGGGTTGGGATGCTGGGACCCATGGAACATTCCAGGGCAAGTTCCTACTCTATACAAATAAAAGTGTCCCAGACTGGCCATCAGTAATTTGAGTTGATGGCCTAGAAAAATCCACTGCAAGTGAGTGGGTGTGACCATAATGCAAAGACCTGGATGACTGGGTTGTCTGGGACACTCCTGCCATCAACATCTTGTCCTCGCCATCCCAGTTGGTCCAGGGTCGCCTTCTGTTTTCCTCCTCAAAGCAGACTTGGAAAGGGAGGTCCCTGTGCTGTGGTAGGCAGTGTCGTGAAACACTCTCCCCGTCCTTCTTTGGCAAATGCCGTCGGGGTTTGAATTCTGCCTTAGTTTTGCAGAACCTCACAGCATACAAGTGAATGTTCAGCAGTGCAGTTTGTGGGACTAATGAAGTAATGTGACACTTCGTCCTCACTCTCTCTGTTAAACTGTAGAGCAGGAGGCAGAGAGCGTGTGTGTGTGTAATATGGTCTTATGATCATAAATAATAGATGTGCAGGAGTCTGCTATATTTTTGCTGTGTTTGGTGGTCTAAGGGGTTTGAAATAGCATTGGTTTTCTTTTTCCTTGTTTTCTATTCCATCTTCTAGTAGTGATTATATTCTTGGGAAAGGGTTTTCCGTTTCCTGAATGTCTTTTATCACCCACAGTGCATGTGTAAGCACTAATCAGAAGAGCAACCAGAGAATAGCGTTAAGTCAGGCAATTGGGAAGAAACTTTGCTTATTTGTTAAAGGAGTTGCTTCTGTGCGTGCAAAGGTGGAGCATTGTTGGAGACCGTCTGAAAACAGTAGCTGTTAATGAAGCACGGACATCCATGGCAAAGTATATGCTTTTCTGCAGCACCTGTGATCTATAGAGTGCGTAGAAAAATCTTTGTTAGCCTCTTAAAACAAAGTCCTTATTTGAGAGAAACTCTTCTTTGTTTTTATTAAGTGAGATAAATGCTTTTCTTGTTCAGACACATGGTAGAAATGATTCTTAGTCATGTTTTTTCCCTTTTTTTTTTCCTAAAAATAAGCTGTGACTCTCAAATCATCTGCCCCCAATTTACTCCTGTGTGACCCTAAGACCCTGATCTGTCAGATCTGTCCACATCTGTGCCCACCACTGAAGAATGTGGCAGATTCAACACAACATATGGCTGGAGCTGTGCATATGATATTCATGGGAAATGGACGAAACATCACCATTTCCTTCGTACCAAACACCTCCTTGAGCTATTTTGTACCCCACGCTCACAGAGATTTCAGGGTTTTGCTCTGCCGTGAATTACGTCCAGCAGCAATTGAAGTTTCAGTGCAACTGTTTGCAGATGCCTTTCTAGGGATTTCTTTAAGACATACTTTAGTTGCTGAGTTTTCCTAGCAAATAAATGAGCTTAGAAAACAAGGCATGTTTTCAAGCCGTGACACCATACTGAGGATGTGGCAAGACCCTTCTGGTTAGGGAATTCATTTTGCATGCTATGAGGTTTAACTTATTTCCCTTTAAATCCTCACTTTCTCTTCTCTACTTCTTTGGATGAGGGCTGGGAAATCCTAGAGACTTATGCTTTTGCAAGGCTCTAGTTCAAGCCAGGATTGAAAAGTAACTTAGTGCTGTGTGTTTCAAGCCTGGGGGTACCTGACCCTCAACACCAGCTGTGATTTTCAGTTTGGCATCACAAAAATTTCAACAGGCCTTGAAACTTGTAGGGGCTACTCTGCTCCCCAGAGTTGCCCCATGTGGGGTATGTGAGCATAGTTTGAGCTGTGCTAGCCTTTCTTTGGCTAGCACTGTTTGGGGGTAGCTCCTAGCAGGTCAGTGCATCGTCACACCTTCCCACCCAGCCAGGTAGTTCTGTGCAGGGTCTTAGCTCACCTTGGACACAAGCCAGACCACGAAAAGAGCTGAGGGTAAGTCATTTTGGCTCATCTCATGTGAAGGACGCACACATTGCTGTTTATTGTCGTTCAGTTGACATGTGGTAGTCTGTTAAAATGCGGGAATTCAAACGTGTGTTTTTAAACTTGGAGGTGCAAGGAAGCTTTTTACCAGTTTCCCAAGAAGAGTTGTCATGGTGTAGTGTAACTGTATCCACACTAAGGGTTGTCACGAGTAGAAGGGTATTGGTGAAAAAACCCCATTATCTTTAATGGAAATAGGTTTATTGCTAAAAATGTTGTATAGCCTAAACCCTACAAAGTAAGGGTCAGGAGCCTGCAACTCTAATCCCTGGATAGAGAATTGTTTTGTACTTTGCTTAGGTACGTTTGGTGTGATTCATGGCCCTCATTTATTGTCCCTATGGGGAAAGAGCCTTGTATAGTTACCACAAATGCCTTAAAATAGAAAAGAATGATTTAACAATTTATTTTTTCAGCTTTTTTTTTTTTTTTTTTGAGTAAATGAGAAAGGTAGTGCTGTTCCGGGCAAGTGGAATGAAACAGTGTCAAACCATTTTTCAGTTCTGCAGGCTGCCTCTTACCCAGGAAGAATGAAAATTGCTGCTGAATTGTTGACAAAACAAATGGTTTTGTGGATTTTAGGTGGGAGGGAATCTGCTAATGTAACTCTTTGGGCCTCTCTTGGAATATGAAGAATTTATGGGGAGCATTGTGTCCCCTTTGGGATACGAAGGTGAGCTCAGTGTTGCAGTGCCCGAACCGATGGTGTTTTATAGATAGATGTAGACTCAGCCTGCGAGGGGAGTGATTTGCACAATTTAAGTCTGGATGTAGTTCTGGCTTGGAAGTTTCATATGGCTGATACCAATCCTGAGCAGAGAAATCTGGGTGACAGTGCCTGAGCAGGGCATCTCCATCCAGGAGTGAGAGCTGATGGATGTAATCACGTGCAGTTCCCGAGGCTTGCCCTCTCCCAGGAGGGCTCTGGACTGATGTTTTAAGGAAGGCTCAGATGTGCCTCTTTGCTTCTCTGTTCCTCAGAAGAGATGGGCCTCTGGGCACAGGTTTACCATGCCTCAGCCCTTGCCTGCTTTGTTTGTACACTGCTCTCTGAGCAGAGATAATGGGACTGATCTGCAGCCAGCTCCGAGGCAATTGCAATTCTTTCTTTTGTCTTCAGTGGTGTTTGGATCAGGCCCAAAGCTCATAAGCAGTTTTCCACCAAGGGTTCCCGGCACTTATGTCAGTCACTGGCAAAAAGGGAAGGGATAAATCCAGCATCGGCTGCTTCGGATGCCAGGCACATTCTCTGTGTGTGTGTGTCACAGGGGTATATATACTCACAGAGTCCGTCTTGGTTGCTCCTAAATTACATGACAGCTTGCAAAGGGCAGGCTGCTACCGGTCTGCTTCCAGGACTAACCTCTAAAGATTTCCCTCTGAAAAGAGCTGGGAGGATCCCCATGGTGCCCAAGAAAGCCTTTTTTGGCAGCGGCTGGCTGGGCACGCGGAAGGAACTAGGGTGGCTGCCTGGTTGGCAAGGATTTCATCAGCATCCCAAAACGCAGGGCAGCGGGAAGGTAAGCCCAGGCGAGATGCTTCTTCTCCCACGGGGCTCCCAGCACTCCTCCGTACCTATTCCCTTTCTCTACAGGGCAATAAAGCTGCTTTCGATCCCAGGGCGGGTGGTCTGTGGGGGGCACCCACGTCAGTGGGAATCTCTCGACAGCCTCCGGCAGCTTTTGGACGGCATCCCGGGTGTGTTTTAGGACTGGGTGTTCATTTAACGCCAACCTTAGCCAGCCCCAACTGTGTGCAGGGGAAAGAGCTGCGGGGGGGATGAGGAGGGAGAGGGGAAGGTGTTTTTCTTAGGAAAAAGGCAAGCAGAAATAGACACCCCTTGTCATTTTTTTGGCAGGCGTGGGGAGTTTTGGGAGGGCTAGAGGTCAGAGGAGCTAGTTCTTTGCCTGGGTCTTTAACTGTTTTTTTTGCCAACCCAATTGTTTTAATCTCCCCTTCCTGGGAGGAGAGGGGAGCCCTCGTGCCCCTCCATGTGCCGGGAGCGGGGCGGGAGCTCTGCTGTCACCTGTAGAGCCATTTTCAGAGCAAGGTGCGGGCAGCTGGGATTTCCTGATGCAAAATGCAGCAGGAAAGCTGGGCTCCCCAGGCCAAGGAATTAATGACACTGTTAGGGGGGAATTTGAGTTTCCACATCAGTAAGAAAAGGCACTGGATACCCGAGGCAATAGACCAAAGTCAAGCTATAAAGTAATTACATTTCTCCCTGCATTTCATGTGTTTGTTTAATTTTAGTGTTTAAAGGGAAAGGTTTCCTGAGAGCACTGTGCCAGCAACTCTAAAAAATAATTGTGTGTCTTTAACATATATTCTGGCAGGAATGTCCTGCCTATATTTTTGGCAGAGGATTTTGCTTTATCATTAGTCTTTAGACTATGGTTTAAGTCTGACTTGGGGTTGGTAGAATGGCAAACCCACCATTTCTAGGAAGTCACTTCCCTCTCTCACCCTTCACCTGAAGGCTCTGGGGCAGTTTGGTAGCCCATGCTGTGCTAATCCCAGTTCCTCCATACAGCAGGCAAGAGGAGTTTGCACAGCCATCTTTTGGCATTGCTGCCTGCCTGGCTGGGTTGGAGTGTGAAAACCAGCAGACCTTTAAAACAAAACTTGTGAAGACACCAGGCCAGCATTTTGCGCTCTGCTCTGACTCTGTTTCTGGGTTGAGCCAGGGCTGCACCTGCAGCTGGCTTGGGGATGCTGGGGGGCAGCTCCTTCTGCAGACCCACCCCGTGCCTGAAATGAGGGTGCTGGGTGTGAAGTAGGGGTACCCTGATTCCCTCCAGGGCTCCCTGCAGCAGCAGCTGCTTCCAGCTGCTTCCACTGCTGAGGGCGAGAGAAGGGAGCATGGTGAGGGGCTGGTGCTGGCTGGCACTGCCTCCAGGCACTTTGCAGGCTCTCGTGAGCCTGTCCTGGATACTGGCCCTGTAGAACTGCCCAGTTCCCCTCTCATGCTGTTCACCAGCATAGGTAAGCTGTGCTCTGGTGCTGTGGTGCAAGCCCACCATGCACCTTGAAGTGAGGGTGAGGTATTCTCTAAGTTTTGCAGGTTTTTTGGTGTTCCTTTCTAGGACTTATTATTTATTTTTAATGGTCCGTGAGGTATTGTGATGCCAAGAGAGCAACCCACTGCAGGACCTCCTCTCACCAAATGACACCTTTGTAAGGGCGCTTTGCAGTGACACCCTTGTTCTGCTGGAGCAGACCTAGACGTCGTTGCATGCATTGCTTCTGGCAGTTATTTACTTCTCTGGTAAATATTTCATAAATCCTGTCACTCTGTCTTTTGTCAGAGCTCTCCACTGGCTCTTCACAGGTTTGTGACAACCACAGTCTGATGCTGGGCTCAGAGATGTCAGGTGAACCACCCCAAATTGCCATTCGGCATCTGTGAAAGAAGCCTCAGCCTGTGGCCGAAGGAAGGGAATGTGTGCCTGGAGCAGCCTGCAGCTGGGGACGGGGCAGGTCGTCTCTCACCCTGTCATAATGAGAAGCACGTGGTCCGCATAGCTTGCAGGGCGAGCAATTCCTATTCTCCTATGCAAAACCGTGCATAAATTCCAACACATTGGAAATACGCTGACACGCTGCCCATGTTAACACACCCCAGTCAAGTGGGTAGCACAGGGAAGAGGAGAGGTCATTAAATGGGGAAAATAAAAGGAGTATGGTAGAAAGTGCTCATACTGTAATGTAAGACTTAGGGTGTTGTTTTCTTTTACATTAGAGAGATCTTTTATTTGGCGTAACAGCTAGCAAACCAGGAGGAAACATATGCAGGGCTATAATGAAATGGAACCATTGCGAAAACACGTGGCTGAGTGGAATGACATTGAAAAATGGCACAGCTGTTGCATGCTCCCTGTGAGTGTTTGGAAAGTGAGCTGAAGACGTGGGTTACTGTGCAGAGCCCTGTGCAGATAGACATCCAGCCCACGTCTTATTTACAGGGGTCTCATTCTTTGTACCTCGGGAAGGAGTGAGCGTTTTTGTGTCATGGTCAATTCTGTATGGTGGAAAGGCTTGTACCAGCACCTCAGAAGATGGAAATCCTGTACTCATAGAGCTGCATGGTTAATTGGGGATATTTGGGGATATAAGGAAGCTGTTTATTCATGCAATTGAAACAATTTAGAGCCAGTCATTTCTCCCAGCTAAACCCGCACACCAATGGGACCTCTGTGCAGCTGGGAGATGTGGAAAACTCCCCCTCAAGAATGAGAAGTGCTTATCTAAATCAGGGAGCAGAGAAGCTGCGTAACGCAAAACGGGTTGTCACGCCTGCTTTTGCGTGGAATTGCAGATCATCTGGAAGTGTTATTGAGATAATTGGGGCAGACTGAACCGGAGTGTATTGCTAAAGGCATGTCTTGGTGTTTCCGGAGTAGCTGCAGATACCTTTGCTGGGCAGATCTAGAAACAAAGAGCACCCTGCAAGATTTCCACAGTCTTTGACACCCACTATTAATTAACCTGCTGCCTCCAAAAGAAACTAGAGATGCATTTGTCCTAACAAAAGGTTTTGTTACTGAATATTTTCTTTGTTGGATATTGTTGCTGAATACTGTTACTGAATATTGTGTATCTTCCCACAGAAAAGTGTGAATCTTGCTACTCTCTGTGCCCTGTTCCTGGTACTGTGATTCTTTACACAAGCAGAATTTTCAGTTTTTCAAATATCATTTGCCCCAAAATTCAAATGAACGACTGCTTGAGCTGCCTGCTTGGTGTTTGTCAGCTGGGTTTGTGACAAACCATGCCCCAATGTCTTTGTGCTGTGACCCTGGAGGGACGGTAAGGAGAGGCGTAAGGCAAAGGAGGGAAGATCAGAGACGCGCACTGAAGTTTTAACGTCATTACAAGTGCGTTTTAATGTCATTACAAGGGTGGGGGGAGTGGAGAGGCTAGGTTCGTGCAGATTTGTGCCCAAAAAATGTTTAGAAGTGAAACAAGGTATGTTAAGTGATTTTGGTATATTGCTTTAGAAAATACTGGAAACTTCTAAGATCATGCAGAATTTTGTTGAAGTTAAAGCATATCCATGGAGAATTTGAGTATTCAGTAACAGTTTGTTCCCACAAAGCTACTCAGTCCGTTCTGTTGGAAAGTCCATGGTGTAGTTTTGTGTGGTTATCCTATGGAAGTCAGCTTTACCATCTCCCCTGGTTTAATAAGGGTAGAGAAAAACAGTTTTCTGAAGCTGTTGAGAAGATGCAAAAACATTTTAATGCCTTCCATGTTTTAAGAAGTTGTGTAGTTCCCTTAAATCGTGTTTTCAGTCATGACTAATGCAAATAAACACAAAGCAGGTGACTCGTGCAGTAACAAGCCTGTCTCCTTTGAAAGTTTTGGCACTAGGACTGCATGTGATAAAACACATTGATTTTTCCATGATAGAAAACTGCAGAATTAGGAGGTAAACCTGCTGCAATGTGCCTTTAGCATCATCGTGATGGTGAAATTGTACCGTTTCCTCTCATTTTTATGACATATCCCAAAAGAATTACTGTCTTTGTTAATAAAGCTTTTCTCCTTTTTAATTCCCCTTTCCTTTGGTCAATTATCACAGTGTGGAATTTAAGATAATTCCTGAAGTCTTGTCTAGACAGTGGGTTTTCATTTTCTGAGGTGAAAGGAGTTTTCTGACCCTTCCGCAGGCTATTTTGCCTGCAGTCATGAGCTTTGCTGTACTCGTAGGGGAGGTATGTTTGGTTTGCAGCCAAATTCTCCGAGACTGGGTGATGCCAGTGCTTCACAGGTATTTGTGCTGGGTCATGCCACAGAGGATATGGGGAGTCAAATACATCCCCAAGCCGGAGCAGCCGAGGTGTTTCAGGGAAGTAGTGGCTGTTCTTCCTGCACAGGCAGGTGAATCCTTGCATGACCTTTGGCAATGGCGCATGCGAGTTGTGCCTCCTAAGAGCTAAAGGTTGGTCATCCTAGATCCAGGCTGTGACTTGGAGCTCAGCTGTGGGCAGCCCCTCTAGAGAGGAGGAAAACTGCCCTCATGGAGAGGTCCATCTACCCTGGACCCAGTTGCTGGCAATAGTCTTCCAGCATCATCCAGCAATTGCTCATGATGCAATTTGTGCTTGCTACTCTGTTTTTATGAGGTGCAGATAGAGCTATTCTCTTCAAATGTGTCCTGTAGTGTCTTGAAGCCATTTACACTCCCAGCCTCTGCCTCATGCATAGGAATGAGTGTTGCCAGTTTACGAAGTGTTGGTAATGCCCATGATTTTAGTTGGAGTTTCTCCAGGCTGGATTTTTTTTGTTCTGAAAGCCTCAGTCTCTGAGATGATCAGTCCCATGGGCAAGGACAAATTTCAGCAACAGAAAACTAGAATTTCTGCTGCTCAAGGTTGCAAGGAACGGTGATTTTTAAGGGCTAAATATTTCCTAGATATCATATAGTTAAAAATCACACGAGTATTTGTGTCACACTCGTGATTTTGTTGGGAACTGATTTCCAGGCGGATGATCTCTGCGTAACAGCCGTGTGAGAGTTTTGGGAGCAGAGTTTGATTTACCACACCTCGTGCGTACCATCAGCATGCTGTTACTCAGCATTATGGCACTGTCTAGTCCAGCTATCTCTGCCATCTCATTACATCTTCCTGCTGTGCCTTTTTCGCCTGTCAGTTGTTTTGGTGGATAGATGATGTAGCAGTGAGATGCATTGTTGTTTGGTGTCCTGGTTGGGTGGAGTGCTCAGGGTGCTCCAGAAATGATAACAGACACAAACTGTTACGCATGAGAAATTTAAGGCTGAAGCTCAGAAGTCTTGAAACATGAGAATTAAGGCTGTATCTGTGACCTTCATCCACTTCCTTGCTCATATGTTTTATCTATCCTTTTATTATATATCATTGCCAGACTATCCTGCCTCATTTTTCTGTCAGGTCCCAATTCCTGATGTCCTAGTGTGTTATGTTGCCCCTGGGCTCAGTCTCTCCTCCAAGTGTTTGCTTGTGGTTTCTTCCTGGTCCTTCCCCCATTTCTCCTGCTTTGCAGTTTTGTTGCTTTTCTCTCCATGTGATTTGGGCAGAGAGGCACTACGGGGGGAGCCCAGGGGCCGAGATGGCAGGGATGGCTGTATGGCGCTCTCTTCTTGTGCCTGGAACCGCAGCCGTGTCCAGCAGCCAAGAAGGGAGTCATAGCAAGGAAAGTCCTGAGCAAGCCCCAGAACCCCCAGAATGGAGTGAGATCAAGGCAGGCAGAATCTGTAGAGGTTTTTCTCCCCAGGGCTAATAAATCTTCAGTGGGATGTTTTCAAAGGTTTTTTACTTTGCCAAATCTGGATGCAAAAGGCACATCCCTATTCCCAGGGTGACACCAAATTTCCAGTTCCCTTTCCAGAGGATAGAGGCGTGAGAGAGTCTCAGAAAAAAAAAAAAAGAAGGTTAGAATTTGTTTTTACATCGACTAAGCACTTTTCTCTAATCTTGTGTTGGAAAACCGCCAGGGCTTTCCCTCTCCCACCCTCCTTGTAATTTCCTAGAAAATTCTGCTGGAGGCAGACACCTGGCAATGGCGAATTTCAGCCCCAATAGTTTTAATGTGGTGAATATAACTGGGAACAGGGACTCCTGATGGCACATACGAGGGCATCTCTGCTGAGTGCTAAGAGCTTTGGGCATCCCAGTACTGTGCTGCACTGCATCTCCCACCAGCTCAGGGCCTCGTGCTAGGAAATCCATCACTTGTCACTTTGAGCAGAACAAACAGGAGGTGTAAAACCCCTTTGCGATGTTCTGGGAGCATCCGGCATGTGTGCCAGTGGAAGGACCATGGCAAGCGCTCCCCGCTTGTGCTTCGAGGTAACCCCGCCAGCACGTGCCTCTTCCTTGCAAATGCCATGCAGTGTTTTTCACTCTCTGCTGGAAGAAAAAGCTGCCCTAAGGAAAGCAGAATGAAGGCTGATGTTTTGAAAGGTGTCCAAGAGTAACAAAACTCAAGTCTCCAGGGCTGAGTTTCGCCTCTTGTGTTTCTCAACCAGGGTGGCTGAATGTGTTACAGACCTATCAGAAATTTTGCTACAAATGCACAAATATTAATCTACAGCCATTTCCTTTGCTTTCTTAAACATGAATGAGGATTTTTGTCTCTTTCTCCCTCCATAAATTGTTCATGGTCAGAGGGGGCATGTTCCGTGTCAAAGTCTTGACCGCCAGGATCAAACAAAAAACCCTTGTGAACTCAAAAGTGGAGACAAATAAATGACTATTACTTTTTTTTTTTTCCCTTTTGCCTGGAGTTAAACCTTTTCTCTGTCAACAATATTGACTTTGTTCACTTGGAAGGAAACGGAGAGAGAGAGAGGGAGATTTCTCTAGATGTTGCGCAGAAAAAAACATTTTGGAAGGAGGAATGAAAAAAGACAGAGGTTACAGGAAATGGTAGACATTTTTTGTTGAATTAAACCATTAGGAGTGACCCAAAAACCAACGGGAAAGAAAGGAAACAACTGGATACATTTAGGTCACAAGAACCAGCCAAACGGGGAGCTGAAACCAATTATCATAAATGAATGTTTCTCTTTTATTCATGACCACCGTGTATGCTCCCATGATGCTCTTTGTCTTATTATAAAAACAGATGAAACTACTTCGTTTTGTTCTTATACTTATTAGCTAATGCAACTTTTGGGCAATTTATCAAACACTAACACATGTTGTGATTAATAAGCTCAGAGAATTAATCATGGCTAAAGCCCCTTAAAAAACAGAGGATGTCGGGTCCTTCTTAAATATATGTTTGTGCAGGATTATGTAACTTAAGCGGTGACATCTAGTTATGATGCATATTCATGCATTTTACACGCTGAGAGATTCTTGAAACCATATGTTCAGGCAAGCTGTAATTACAGTAACTTCCATTTCTATGGGACTTTGCCCTGTAGCGAGGGCAGAGCGAATGCCTGAGAGGTGGGTGATGGGGAGCGGGAGGTGGTGCACAGAGCCCGCTCCCCCACTGGCTTCAGGTCAGGGGAGCAGCATTTGGGGTTTGGACTATCGCTGCTGGGCTTCGAAGAGGTGGTGTCACAGTTGCTGTGGACCAGAGAAAAAACCCTGGCTGCTCCTTTTTACGCTCCTTCCCTAGGGGGTCTTGCAGCCCTCTTGAATCCAGGTACCATCGGGGGGAGCAAAATGCCATTAAACCTTTCCGTAGCAACTCTTGGTGTCTTCTTGCTCCCACCAGCCCAGCACAGCTTCTAATGAGCCATAACTGGCTCTTAAGTGCCCCTAACCACTTCACTGAGGTTAGAATAAATTTCTAAATGGGGAGGAGGAAAGGCAGAGGCAGCCAGCACGTCCCGCGTTCTCACTGAGGCACAGAGAAGCCTGATCTGTGCAGCGGGAGGCAGCTCAAGGGTTGGGAGAGCCTCTGTGGGGGTGGCGGGGTGAAGACCTGGAGCTTTGCTTTAGGGTGGTCTGCTTGATCGCGAGACAACCACGGTTTGACATACCGGGGACCAGGGGGAATATTTTCCACTGGAGCAATTTAATGTTGTGGAAGCACATGTCGTGGGAGTTTGGGTGCCCTTTGCCATGGGCAGTTCTGTGTGTCTGCAGCTGGAGGGGAGAGGGAAAGCAATCACTTTGGCATGGGCATGGGCTGCGTTGTGTGTATATATATATATCCCAACAGAAGCATTGAAAAGTCTTGCTCTGGTCTGGCTGAAGTACGCTGTTAAATGTGACATTTTAGACCATGACATTTGAGAACATTTGTGCTCTGTTAAAAATATATACACATATATATATATATTTGAATTTACACCCCGACTTCAGGCAAGCACAAACCTTAACATCCTCAAATGTCACATGGGATGAAAAAATAATTTCATTGATTGCTAAAAATGAAGATATGCATCCCCAATTCTGAGTTCCAAACTACAGTAATGCAGTTCGCTGAGGTGCCCTGTGAGCAGCCTGTTTTGCTCAGTGAGCTACTTGCTGTGTCAACATCCAGTTGACTTCAGGAACAAAGTATGTGTTTAAGTGCTTTTATTGACTAGGGAGGGACTTAAGCATGTGTTTAAATGCTTTCTAGAACTAAGGCATAAATGCTTGATTCTCAAAGCCCAGCAAAATAATGGGGCTGGTCTTCAGTCGATCATAAATTCTAGGATACAGGAGCAGCTGAGTGAAATTCTATAGTATGTGTCAGGCCAGATTTTCGTAATGATCCTAAAACCTCTGCATCTCTCCATAGACTTCAATGAGATTTAGATCTCGCCTTTAAAAAATAAAAGGGAGAAGAAAAGCAAAGCTATTATCCTCTCTGGTCAAGGCATCTGAATAAACCCTTGCTTGTTCATGAATAGCTGGAGAATGGAATTAATGCAAGTTTATGCAGCTAATTTGTCAACCATTCAACCAAATATGCAAAAGGATGCTGCCAGGACCGCGTGTGTGGAAGTACTCTGGCATTTAGAAGGAAAAAAAAAAAAACAAAAACCCAAACACATCCCTAGACAACACCTGCTGGCATTTTCCACAAGGACAAGATATTTTGCTATGCCTCTCACATGTCAACAAACTAAAATTTTTTTCTGCCAACCTAATCCCAGTAAAGTGTATTTATTTATTTATTTAAAAATAGATGCATGCCACCCGAATGGTTTCAGTGTGTGTTAACAACACATTGGCCCTATAGGCTACATGTCTTCTGGGGAAGACAGACGACCTTCTTTTACTTCGAGTTTCCAACTGAGATCTCCAGAAAAAGAAAATTAAAAAGCAGGCTTTTCGTTTTCCTCTTTCGGCAACCCTGATGTGGTTGCCGAGGCACTGCTTAGAAACACAAACATTACAGCACATATGGAAGTCTACTGTTGAGTGGAACCGAGTCCTAAAGCAACATGTTAAGTCGGAAAAATTTATGTTCATGCTAAAGCGGCAGTGTAGTAATCGGTTTCAATGGAAGCAAGAGGAATGCATCACGGATGGAAATGGCTCGCTCCCTTAGATACAAGTGCAGGAATTCAGACCTACAGTCTGGGATGGTTGTATGAAGAGGAAGTTGCTTTTATCAGTCAGAACAAATCAGGCTTGCGGCGACTGTACTTTTCCGTGTGCATCTGTTTGCATAGAAGCAGCTTTATTTCATGTGCTCATATAAGCACACTCCAAATACCCTTTTTTGCCCATGGTTGCCATGGATGGATGTAAGTGAGGTAGTTCCAGGCTTGCTGAGGGCGATGAATGAGCAAGTCCAAAATTTTGCTTTGCCAAGACAAGCCATTCGGCGCTCTTCAGAGGACTTAACGGGGTTGCTCGTATAGGTTCCTTCTGTAATCAGGAAAATAGAAATAAGCATGTCCAGGCAGTGATTCATCTTGGTTGTTTTAGGATGGTCCGAATCATCTCATAAATGTGCTGCCTTCAGTTAATTCATAAGAGAGCCTGTAAAACTCACTTAGACAAGATATGTTACCTTAAAGCAAATACATCCATATTATATGGTTCCTCCCTTTGCACTCCAATTGACAAAAAGTTCCTGGCATTTTGTTTGTATATCCAGTTTGGTATCTAAATATCTTCAAAAAGCCTGAAATAAGCCTAGTTCCTCAAAATTACGTGCCTCAGTGTGTCATTTGTGAATTTGAATCTCCTTATCTGATGAGAATGATGTAAGGCTAAACAATGAAGACTGCCAATTTTTAAGATACTAGGAAAATTCATGGTTTTTGAAGTCTAGGGGAACGCTTTGAGGTTGGAAGGCACTGGGGTAAGGCACTTGTCCTGCCCCTCACCAGGTCCCATCCCTCAAGCACCCATGACCACCACTGCAATGCCCAGGACAGGATAAAATGCACAGCACTTGCTGCTTCTCATCCCTACGGCATCATGTCCCTGGCCCCAGCAGAGCTGGAAGTGTGTGGTACCTGAGTTAGCCTCGCCAGGTAGCCTGAGCCTTGGCTAAGCCCAAGACAGGGCAGTGACAGGGAGCTGCTGGGGCAAAGGCAGTGGGTGTCTTGTGAGAGAGAAGGAGGTTTTGGGGAGCTAGCATGCAAATCCTTTGAATCCTGGTTTTATTAGTTTGCCTGATCAGGGAATAGTTTGCTTTTTAAGTTGCTTATTGTTTCAGGCCTACAGTTAATCCTCTAAGAAAGTAATTTCTGTTGCTCGTGGCTAATACCCCATCCTGCATTGAGAGTTGTATCAGACTAGAATTCCTGCTTAGTCAGTGGCTACTTTTCAGCCAAAGAAACATCATGGGTTCTGGATTATTGTGATTTTTTTTAATATACTTTTTAAAAAATCCAGATGAATATTTAGATGTCATTTTCGATGTTCAATTCCTTGGTTTTGCCCAATTGAAAAAGCCACCTATTTATTTGAAAAATATTTTTGGAAGCTTGAAGATAACCACGTCGCTCCCATGGTTAAAATGTTTTATATAAAACTTGTTATTACCATAGATCAATGGGATATGTACAGAATATGTTACAATGGGGCCTGTGTTAAGGATTTGTCAAGATTTCCATTATAAACCACTATTTTCGAGGGTTTATAACTCAGTCATAAAAATTCATTCCAAGCTGAAACTTGGCAAACAAAATGTCAACCCAAGAGAGATTTTTCTTTTACCAGATTTGTTTTAATGCTTTAAACTGATTTGTCTATTTTAAAATTATACGAGTGCCCTGTTTTATAGACTTTCTGTGTATACAGGGAGCGCGTGTGCATGTGCGCTAATATAACACGCATACCAGGGAAAAAACAATGTTAAAAGCACACTAGCGCAGCAAAGCAGAGCTCCAGAAACTCCCACAACATTAAAAATGGGGTTGGATTTGCAATTTGTGGAACGTTAAACATTGGGATGTCAACTTTGGGCTAAGTCTTCAATGGGTGACTTCAGCCGATCGGGGCTGGTCTAAGCTGAGCTTCTGTCCCTTCATGCACCACCCAGTGCATGACATCTCCAGGCATCCGGACAGGCTGCTGTGGAAAACCGGTGCAAATATTGACACTAAGGTAGAGGGTGGCTAGATCCTACCTAGGACCGTCTCAGGGCACCTGGTGTGAGAGAGAGGAGATGTTCAGCTGATCTCCCAGGATCCTGGCTGCTCTTGGTGGTCAAGGGGGAGAGGTAGGTGTGACAATTAGATACCAGTATTAATTGATTGAAGCACAGGTCTTTGTGTCTTCCATGTGGGTAAGAAGCCAGCATATGGCATCCTTGGGTAGTAGGTGGCCTGAGCTGCTCATCACTCTTGAACACGGGTGTCATCACCAACGCCTACATTTGTCCTAGGTGCCGCAGCAGGGGCTCAAAATATTCCCTACTTGGTGCACTGGCTTTGGCTCTGACAGGTGAAGTCTGGCTTATCCCACTCCCAGCCCAAAGCCCTGGAATTGCAGCAGTGCCTGGGGGAGAGGAGGACATGCAGCTGGCCTCTAAACACCCAGCCTGAGCCCAGGAGGTCAGACAGGCAGAAGCAGATGTTTTGGGCATGGTCTAAGGCCTTAAGCCTGCCCCTGAGGGAGCTGTTTTCTGTCCTTTGACCACAGAGGGAGTCTCAGGTGACCGTGCTCCCAGCTTGTGTGCCCAAAAGCTAGAGGAGATGAATCCAAGCCTTGGCTCTTTGCAGGACCAAGTTTCAGCCTGGCTCATCTCTCTCTGGAGGGAGATGCATGAGTCTTGAGTCTGGCATCCTTCCCTGGTGCTCTGGCTCCCTTTCCCCTGAAATCCTGGGGTGTGAACTCATTCTTCTGATAAGACTGGGGTGCTTGTCGTCTCCAAGTGTTACACTCTCCTCCAGAGGCTCCCTCCTGGCTCTTGTGTGGAGCTTGGTGTTGAGTCCTGTTTGCTCACGGATTTCCCTAATTGAGGGCAGAAGTAGGTTCCCCTTTCTGTCATAAATCCAGCATACACACAAACACACTTGTAAGATATTTAGAAAAGCTCTACTCTGCGTATCTTGAACGTGTGTGTGTGGGGAGTAAAGAAAAGCAATAAAGAGCCTACATTATACCACATGTGTGAGCAAAGGGCTGTGGTTAACTCCCTTCAGATAGATTTCAACCAGGGCCCCTTTGTAACAGCCCCCAGAAGACTACTGAAAAGTTGGCATCCATAGTTTTAAATAGGTTCATTTAAAAAATAAATTGTATTAGGGCCTTTTCCTCCCTGTCTCTGCAAACCAAATACACAAGTGACAGAAATAAGGAAAACTGCAGCTGGTGGTGGCTTAAGCTGTGTAACTTGTCCTGGCGTGTCGGGGACATCAGCAACAGAGCAGGTCTCCTGCAATTAAGGTGCTTGTGGGAGGATTGCCATGGGTGTCTCTGCCTAGCTGTGCTGGGAGAAAGAAATGGTAATTTTGTGGTCAATGCACTGGAAAGGGATGATGTTGGGTAGATTGGTGAATGTGTCTTGGCTGGGTATGGGATAAATAGGAGACAGGGGAAGGCAACAACCCCTGTGCCATTTTTTTCTCCCTGCCCTGCTGCATCTTCATGTTGGAGGGATGACATGTTATTGCCTTCTCTGCCCCCCACATCGCTGAAGATGATGGGATCCGGGTATGGGCCTTTGTTGCCTCTCCTGATGCACTTGTGCCACATCCAACCCCACGTATCTCCACACTGCATCTGCAGACGGCCGTGCCCCAGCTACACACATTGCTGCGACGTATCCAGCTCTGAGCATGCAGGAGATTAAGGGACATTAATAAGAATCAGATTGAGAATCAAGTGAGCTGACAACTGGGCTTTGGTTTTCCAAAGTGCTTTTCGGATGATAAATGGTTACTCTCTTTTTTTCTGGGGGATGAAGTTTTGCACAAAGGATGACACTATTTGCATTGGCACCTTTTCCAGATCAGCCCCCAAAACACTTCAAGTCTAGGATTGTCGATTTTTCACTTGTCAGAAAAACCAAAACAAAACAGAGTAGAAATGATGGGTTTGGCTTTTGCTTCATGTGTTGTGAAAAACAAATAAACAAACCAAATATTTTTCTAAGTTTTTAATGGAAAATCAAATTCCCATTCTTACCACAGTCGCTAATTAAACAAGCTAAGAGAAGGACGCTATGCCCAAGGACACGCAGCCTTTCCTCATAGCTGGTCAGACTGTTTATGAGGATGAGAAATGTACCTCAAACATGTCTCTGTGTCATTTTATTCATCATCAATGCCAACAAATTAAACTCTTGGATCAGTGGAATTGAGATCTCACTTATCTGTTGAGCTCAAAGTCAGAAATAAAACAGCTTTGCAGAGAACAATACAGCCACAGTAAAAGGAGCCGGGTCACCTTTTGGTGAATTTAAATGAGTTCTTAATGAAAAGAGGAATAAATTTTTCACACATTCCTCTGCATTAAAGAGGGGTCAGAGACTAGCATCAAGGTGAGCCTAAATTCAGGAAAGACACAAAGGGAATTCCTGAGCTGCCGTCAGAAATGTCTCTCCAGTCTGCCAGGAGCCAAAATGCTACTGCTGGAAAAACAGCAGGCGGGGTGGAAATCTGGGTCCAATGAAGGACCGGCAAGGGAAGCTCTGGAGTGGGGTCGTGGGGAGGGGAAAGATAAACAGCATCCCCCATCAGAGCGGTCAAGCTTATTACAGAGATGAGGCCGGTGGTGGGCATGAATAGGTTTAGCCAGATAGCAGGGACCAGCAATCCTGTTCCTCGCCACCGAAACATTGCAGCATCCAGTCCTTATTGTAAAGATGTGATGTTTTTGAACACTGGAGGTCAGGATTTAGAAAAAAAATGTGTGACCTTAGGCAAATTACCAAGTTCTCCATGTCTCAGTTTTTCTATCTGTAAAATGGGCTGTTACTCCAAGGGAATTGCTGTGAGGTTTAGAAATGGGGGTGGACAGGGCAGCTTGTCTTGTCTGAGAGCTAATTTTTATTTATGTCTGATGCAAATAATGAATTCCAATTCCATGGACTTTTAAAAATATATTAGCCCTTGCTAAAGCAGTAATACACAGCTGCTGTGTACACAGCACTTTTCTGATCTGTGGTGTTCCTCACAGATGTTGCTATGCAGATTTAAGCAATGATCTTGCAAAACATGGACTTAACTCATGTGGCTTTACTCAGGTAGGAAGGCTGTGGGAGGACCTGGGGCTCAACTGTGCTTCTCACTGCAGTGCTCATCCCCGTATCACAGCCCCTTCCCAGGATACAGGTACTGGGAGCTACTGGGCTGCCCTGGGGGGTCCAACAGCACTGCAGCCATACCCGCAGTACCCAAATTCTCTGCTACGGGAATGGTGCCCTCCCTGGGTGATCCTGGGGTCTCTCTGCTCCTCTCTGTGAGTGCTGGACTGAATTGCAGTGTCACAGGTGGCCGGGAGCTGTGGGCAGCAGGGGTGTGAGTAGGGTGCAGTGGGCAGCCTTCTTGGAGCTCCAGCGAGGAGCGGTGGTAGGTGCAGAGTAGGGAGGCATCTCCAGGAATAGAGCCTGGGTTTGTCTTACGTCTTGTTCCTAAATTAGGCACGTAATTACACTAAACTCTTTCCAGCATTAATAAGGGACAGGCATCTCTAGAGGGCAATTCAGACCTGAGTTGTCTATAGCCCTCACTTGGTGGGGAAGGGGGCCCAGTTAGGTTCCTAATTTAGGCTTCTTGGTAGAGAACCTCTCATTTGGTTATCCTCTGTGGGATAGGCAATCGACCTCTTTCCCCGCTGTCTTTGTGGGGGATATCGGGGGTCTGCGGAGGTGAATGGTGCTGAGCTGCTTTCCCTGTCTGAGGACCTGGTTCCTTTTCTATTATAACATTATTTAAAAGAGGGGGTGGGGGGGAGCAGGGAGCAGTGGGGAGACAAGGCAAATATTTGTGTAAGAAAACTACACTTTAAAAGACAGCTTAAAATTGGGATTAATAAGTCTGCTTTTATGGAAGCATTTCTACATGTTATAAAACATTTTTAAAAACATTGTAAAAACTACAGAGTTTCATGTTAAATATGGCTGATTTTCTTTATAGAGCTGACCTGCTTCCCAGAGGTGATGTATACACACCATATGACACAGGGGTTGGTAGGGTAGGCAGTGTTTTTACATTGATTACTGTAGTAAATAATAATGTAAAACCGTGTATAAATAGGGAGTTCAATCCAGATCTGCCCCTGGGGTCTGCAGTTCTTTACACATGGCCCATTTTTCATCACTTGTGTGATTATTTTTTTTTTTTTTTTGAGGAAAAGGAAAAAGAGAGGGCATGTGCTGGGTTCTTTTCTTCCTTTTTTTTTTTTTTTTTGGTCTCAAAAGAACATCTTCCCTTGGGTCAGCTGTAGAACAGAGGCCAAAAATACTGGTTAACGCTACAGGGAGTTTGTTCCCTTGGCAGTTCAGGAGTCCAGAGGAAAGTAAGAAGGAGCTGAGGTTTCCAGAGGTGGTCAAAGAACAGTGGACAGATGAAGTGTGCTCTCAACTTTATAGACCGGAGGAGATATGAGAAAATTACTTAAATACCCTGAAGGAGCAGCAGCCAAGGGAACAAGCTCTGCTCCCTGCCTGCAGTGGGTAACATATGGAGTGGCAGGCTTGGACTGCGGAAAGGTGGCTCCATACCCCTTGGAAAAGCATGTTAGCTGTGGGTGGATGGTGAAGCGCTGCGGGCAGGCTCATGGGTGTCTGTCTGTCTGCGCATGGGTGAGCCCTGCTGCTGGGGTATGCCTGTTGCCATGAGCAGCTCTGGGCAGACGGTGCTTTAGGCTCGCCTTTAATGGAGACACGAGTAATTGCCTCCTAAAAATATGCTCTAGCTACATTGCCCCTTAAACAGGGCTTATCCCAGCTGGAGGAGGGTGGAGTGGAGACGATGACCTTCCCTGCTGGTCTAATAGCCTCTGTCCCTGGTGAAATTATTGGCCACCACTTAGTGCAATTTGTTTCATTTTACAATTATTCTTCAGGGGAATTTTTATAAGCTCCTGTAATAAGTCACTTCTGCTGGGATCCGGAGAGGAAGTGAAGTGCATTAGAGGCAGAGGCATTATGCAGCCTCCCCTCCATGCTGCCCTGGGATCTTAACAGGGTGCTTTCCATAGTGCCACACACGTGTGCATGGAAGACCGTGTAGGTGTGCCTTTGTATGAATACCTGTGTAGTCCCATATATGTTTTTTTATGTCTAGATATCTGCGTGTGCTGCATATGGAAGTAGAGTTCCTCAGGTTTTGGGGCTGAGGAGCATAAAATACAGCTGAGGTCTCCAATGTTTCTGCTATGGAGAGATGTGCTAGTAGAAACCAGTTGCTTGCTGGCTCTCCTTGGTCTGTAAGCTTCTCGGAGGTGTAACCCTGGTCTGTGCCACATTGCTCTCGCTTCATGCAGGACCAGAGGTGCTTAAGCACAGGTGGTCATGTTTCCAAATCCATGTCCGTGGATGAGATCCTGCTCTCTGGTCTGCATCTGCCTCTGAGATGCTGTGTTTTCCTGGGAGAGGGCTTGCAGGTTACTGTGGCAGAGCCAGCTGATCCTTAGTGCATGTCACTGTCAGCCTGTCTCTCAGACTTTCCCACATGGATAGAAGTGTCAGGCTCAGCCAGCTCCGTGCGGATGTAATGCAGACAGGCAACTCGCAGGGCATAAACAACGCACCGCGCTGTTTCCACGTGGGCAAAACCAACATGTGTGCACACACACAATAAACATGTCATCCTATTTCCATACAAGCACAGTGTGCCTCTATATAACCCCACACGCAGAGATGCACACACGCTTCTCTTCCAGATTCCATCGGGGCTGCGACTTTTAACTATCTAAATTAAAAACAGATACAACCCTCTGGTGCGGAGCTGCCAGAAACTCACCTTTTGTCCCTCCCCAACTTGCCTCTCCCAAATGCATTGGGGAAAAAATATGTTCAGATCTCCAAAGGGGCAAATGGTTTCTCAGCATGCAAGAAGGTTGGGAATGGGGGGTAGGGGGACACAGGGCAGAGAGGAAAAGGGAACGCACAGAATTGCTTTCTAGTGGCAGAAGAATAAACAGCTTAAGTTAATAAAGTTGAAGCCGAGGAGAACTATTTGGAGAGTGTGGAGGAAGTCAGGGATTAGGGAGAAAATAGGAACCCAGCAGCAGGGAATGGTATGGAAGGGG
>NW_010223708.1:0-68817 GCF_000690775.1 Eurypyga helias | reverse complement strand
GGACCTGAAGGGAGAGCGGAGGATGGAGGGGAGACATGACCAGCACGGCAGGGGAGAGAGCGAGGAAGGGGAGGGCTGTGTGGCTCTAAATCACAGCCCTGCTGAAAGCAAGCCACCTCGTATTCATCAAAATCTGCCGCGGGAGCCAAAATCCCTTCTGAAAACGATGCAACCTATTTTAGGAGTGGGTTTACCGATGGAGATCCCTTCCTTGTTTTGGGGTATATGTATCAGAAATTAAAAAGGGGAAAAAAAAAAAAAAGGCGTGAGAAAGAGGAGCTGTGGGGTGCGAGGGCATTGACAGTTTTCCAGGGGGCACCGATTTCCCCCATCCCCTCAGTCCTTGCCCGCACACAAGCCCCATCTGCCAGCGCTGCCGTCCCGGCAGCCGTGGGCAGCCCCTTTGAGTGACAGCCCTGGGCGCCGAGCGCGTTGCTGACTTGATGACTTTTTGCAACTGTCGAAGAAGCTTAGCAGATAAGCGCACAACAGTTTTTATTATTCCAAGAGGCAGAAGACTCGCCTTAGCGAGTGGTAACAAATACGGACATTCACGACCAGGATTAGAACAAACTGCACTGGTGGGCAAGGGCCAAAGGCAGCACGGAGCTGCAGTGTAACCCAAAACCTCCACAGCTGTTTTCATTTTCCTCCCTTCAACACAGTCCCTGTGTGGTACTTCAGGGAGAATTATGAAAGTGGCATGTAATTCAGAGAAGTAATGTCTTTTTTTTTTTTTTTTCCCCTCCCTTCTCTCTTGCTCTCTTTTTCTTGGAGTAATGAAAATTGCTGTGGTAGATCATTTTGGATTCAAGGGAAATACTGGACTCTGTTTTCTGTGGGTGAGTTAGATAACAATAGATTGGTCAAGGCGCTGTGTTTGAAAGGCCCTGCTGCTCTCGCCGCCGCTCTCCGTCGTTCCCCAGCCCCTGCATGGTGACGGATGGGCTGCGGAGCAGTGCTTTCCCCCTCAGCAGTTTAAATCATAATTTTAAGAGGAAAAAAAGAAAAAAAAACAAAATTAAAAAGGAAGAGAGGAACAGCTCAGAAATCCTGGGCATCGTGCAAATGAGTGCAGTGACTTCAGGGACTTTGGTGGCCTGAAAGGGACTTGTTGCGTTCATCCCAGCACAAAACCTGGTCTGTACACATCCCTGCATCGGGGAAGGGCTCTGCTGCCACGAAGCCCCGCTGGCGTTTTGATGGGAATTGTTTAAAAAGCATGAGGCCACATCCTCTGTGGTGTCCTGGTGATTCACACCAGCCTGGAGGATTCTCTACCTAGAAGAAAAAAAGTTGATTTCTTTCTGGATGACAAATCCTCTCCTGATCTAACTCTCTTCGCGTCACTAGGATTAGTCCAGCAGGGAATTTAGCCCTCTCATTTTGGAGCAGAAATGATAGCTTCGTGGTTCCTCTGTCCTGTGAACATTGCTGGCATACTTTTCCAAGATCTTAGGCATTTTCTCATTAAAATCTTTTAATTTCACATGCACCAAAAATCTGAAAAAAATTTTTCCATTCAGTTAACTAAAATATTTTGCTTAAAATCTTTTGAAGCTTTTCTTTTCAATTTGGCCGTTTTTTTTTTCCTTAAAAAAAATATATTTGTAACTGGAAAAAATACATCTTATTTGTCAAAATATTTTGTTCTAGCATTATTTAAGATCTTATTTAAAATAAAATAGAACAAATACTGAAATCTTTTTATCTTGCCTTGATCTTATTGTCTAAAAAAAACCACTCCAAGATAATATAGTAACATTAAAAAAATCTCAAACCAAACCAACGAGCCAACCCCCCCAAAAGCCCTCAATTCCACCCCAGGGAATACTTCACCCTTACTGAATATTAGGAAGAAGTGCTGAAAAGTTATATTTCTTACTGAAATTGTTGGGATTGTTCAGAAACCTTAGATAGCTGTTGCATCTTGTTATCAAATTCTGTTGGTCTTTCCTTTAATGGGTTTCACATTATTTTTATTCAACAAGAAAATAACTCAGTGAGTGACTGGAAACACTTAACGTGTGTACCCTGACACATCTGCACATACCATAATAGACACATTAATTTAATGCTCAGTTGATTCAATGTGGGGAGTGGAATTTAGTGTCAAGTCAATTAAAATATTCTGTTCCCACCCACCCCCCTTCGCCCCCACTGCCCGAAGTATTTATCAGGATCGCTGCATGGGAGGTATGTGGTGTGGAAGTTGTGGGAGTCCTCTGCGTGCTCTGCTCATGACGTGGTGTTTGTGCAGCCCAGCAGTAAACGCACTCGCTCTCCGGCGGTAACCCGTATTAAAATTACCGCAACCGTGCTAGCGCAACGCGGCTTCCAGGTTGCTCCGCCGTGCTGCGGAAAAGAGAAATAGGGCTGATAAAAGGATGACCGCACGCGGTGGTCCCTGTGCTGTCCTGGCTGGGCTTGGGCTGGGAGGTGAAGCAGCGAACTTGATGGCGTGCATGCGCGGCAGACGCGCTTGCTGCAAACCCCGGCTCGCTTCCTCGTGTAAGTCTGGAAGACTACTGTAGCCAAACAAAAAAGCGATATAAACCAAACTGTTATGAGCGGCAGATAAATATAGAGTGATAAAGATGAATGGTTAGGCAGCTGGCATGTAGAAATACTGCTTTCCATCTTGACGTGAGTTGTTTTGGGTTTTTTTTGCTAGGAGCTTACCCGTAGGTCCGTTGACACCCGTTTGGGGTTTTATACCCATGTCGCAAGGACCTTGGGATGAGGGCTGTTTTTATCTAGCTGTCGATAGCGTACCTAGCACTGTCCTGGGGCTGGTAGGCACTGAGCAATATGAGAAATACACAGAATGCCCAAAACCTTTATTTGCCGATGATAAGGGGGTTTAATGACAGAGTTGCTAGAAAGACAACATAATAATCGCTGCAGTAATTGTAAAATCAGTTTTGGTTTCAGTTTGGAAGATCGGCAGAGCTGGTTTCCTGGGCTGCTAAAATGCCCCCTTGAATTCAATGGATTTTTCTGTACTGATGCGTATGAATTTTTGGGTACAGAAATTTATTATTAACATCTGCCTCCAGCCCATCAGAAAAATGTGGGGCAAAAATCTAAGTGTATTTATAAGATGAATGTATTTGGATGGTTACATAATTTTTTTTAACTAAGAGGATAAACAGTTGTGATGTTTTCTGTTGTTTTAGTATTTCTTCCAGTGTAGGCAACCTTTGCAGAACAAAGCACTCTTTGTAAAACTAAGTCCTTCAGCATGTGAATACTTACACATGTCCTTTGTTGTTTAACTGGAGGCAGGAGGAGCTTAAACCTTGGAGATAAGCGTGTATGCGGAACTGGACGTGATCCTGCACTGTGCCAGTGCAGTGATCCCAGCACACCAAACCGTGTCTGGTTCACGTTTGGGGCCAGTCCTGACGTATAATTCATACATGACATTTTATTAACTGGCAAATTTCCCCCCTAGCCCGCCCCCGCAAATTCTCTAGACTGTAAGGAAGGAATTTGTTGTGCGGTGGCCTCTTCCCCCTCTCCTTGCCCATTTTTTTTTATGACTGAGGAAACCCTTTTATTGTATGCGAAATAAAAGCTTGATGTGGTCTGCCATATTTTAATTAACCGTGGTATTAAATACAAAACGTATCCGCTTACAGAAGGTGGGCCGCTGATTGTGGTCTGGGGCTGATCCAGCGCCTGTTGTGACTGGGCGTAGGGGCACAGGGAAGAAGGTAGGAGCTTCTCCAAGGTCTGAGCAGAAATTAGTGGGGTGAAGGCGTGAGAGCCCTTACTCATCCCCCGTTGCAGAGTTTATCATCCCTGCAATTTTCCTTGTCCTGAGCAGTTGTTGCCTTGTAGTGCTGCAGGATTAATGTTGTTCCCCAGGGCTGGAGGTGGGAAAGCGAGCATGGGTACCAGCAGGAGGTGAAAATGTAGGGCAAATTCTGCTCTTACAGAGGAATAAAGTGCAAAAACCCAAACCGACTGCAGCAGTGGGTTGAAAGAAGATGATACGGATGACTGCAAGGACGCAGCATAACTGGCCTTTTGCTAATAAAGAAGCCTGTAGTTGCTCCAAGGGAGGAAGGGTACACGAGTGGCTGGGTGCTTCTGTGGGGTTTTTGAAGACACAGGCTCGTTTTTATGCAGTACTGTTGTGCCTCCGCGTCTCGGTTTCTCATTTGCTAAATGTCATGGTCTTGCGGTACAATGCTAACGAAAATCGGATGAAGGGGTCTGGTGAGCCTGAGTGCTGATGGGTCTGTCTCCATAAAGTGCTATAAATAATGTTTGGGGCTTTGAATACAAAGATCTCTGACTCCAGAAAGCAGAATAAAAGACATGAAAGCATCTGAAATACAAAATATTAAGGCCCTTGCTTTTGAATGATCTTCCTTAGTATGTATCCATTGTCAGGAAGAAACCTCTTTCTGACCATGGTTGGATAGTGTTAGGGATGGTGCAACTGCCTTTTTTGGGAAAAGAAGAGGTTTTAATGAAGACAGATTGGGATTGTTTCTGCTACTGTTGTTGCTGGAGTCCGATTCTGCTTTCTGGAAGCAAAACCAAGTCCCAAAGACAAGCTCATATGAAAAGGAGAGAGAAAAGAAGAGCAAAGCTAGAAAACAGCTTCTGGAGCTGCGTCACAGCGAGTCCTCCGCGCTGGAGACGTGCCGGAGAGGGGCAGCATCCTGCCTTATCAGTGCTGAGCAAACTCCACCACGGGCAGGCCATTTAAGGCACTGCTTTTTGTTGCCTTTGTGGTCGCAGGCTCACAGAAATACAGCTACATAAATAAATAGAAGAAGTAATGTAATCTTGGCGGGCTAGATCAGATTTTTTTTTTTTTTAACATACAGCAGGGTAGAGGGAGAGAAATAAATTATAGAAGGAAGAGAAGACATGGGAGAGAAAGGGAGAGCAGAAATGGAAATCAGGGCAGCACCTGGCATGTGCCTGGAGGTTGATGGAGAAGTAAACATCATCTGGTCCTTTCCAGGGCAGGTCTGGTCAGCTCTCAGGATGGGAGGGGCTGAAGTGGTGAGATCTCAGAAGACTTCAGGAAGTGGTAGCACTTGCTTTTGGGTAGTCTTCACATCACTGTTGAGTGATGGGCTCTGTAAAGGGAAGGGTAGGCAAAGCAGGCTCTTTACGTTGTCCATAATGTAATCGTGATTACATTTATTATTATCCAGCTCTGAAATTGGTTATTTATTCCATAATAAGAGAATCCCACTCCAAAGTTTACATTGACATAATCACTCTAAAGTAACTAGTCCACAATCAGGATTTTCCTTAAGTTCCTATATATGAACAATTTTCAAAATAGATATTCTGGCAAAAATCAATTGTCTTGTCCGAGTGATTTAATAAGTTTAGCACTAAACCATTGCTTTGTTAGTTAGAAATGTGTTTCAGGCAGCACAGGCAGTGTCTACTTTCCACCCAAGGAAAGTGCTCCAAAACTTTCACCAAGACATTGAGATAAATAGAGAGTGCTGAGGCCATCTCCTCTTTGCTGAAATACTTTGAAGCAACAATCAGGTAAAGAAGATCAAGAGTTGATGGGAAATAATTAGAAGCTGTTAAGCTGGCTGTTACCTGGCTCATGGATGCTGTGCTGTTCATGTCATTTCACTTTGGAAGGTCAGACTCACCAAAATAATTGCAAGCCAATCTCAGGGGCAATTATTGCTGTAACAAAATATCAGGCCTGCAATTTTCTTCATGGAGGGAAAGAAAAAAAATGTCATTTTGACTTTTTGCTTGTAACAGCATTTAATGGCACGCAGGCAGTTTTTGAGGCAGTTTCTCCCTCCCTCTCCAGCCTTTCACCCCTCAGTTTCACAGACCGTGAGGTCTCCAGGACTTCTCCTCAGCTGGTTGAGGTCCATGGCAGAGACCAGTCCAAAACTGTAATCGTTCTGGTCATGAACTTAGGTGTGCCCGTTGTTCTCCTAAGGTGAGCTGGTCCGAATGCTCTCCTAGATGAAGGTCTGGCATTGTCTGCTGGGGAGCAGGGCACCGTCTCGTCAATCAACCCATCCTGGGCTGCGAAGCAGGGTTAGAGCTTGCTTTTTCAACAACAGTGGGTGGAGCTTGGGCTGAGAACGGGGGAGATGGAGGTGCCCTTCCGCCCCCTCCTTGAGCCCCTAGTGCCCCATCCTGCATATCTTGTTTGGGGCTATCGCCTTTTTGAGGGTGGCCTGTACCCCAGAGGTGACACGGGGTTGTGAGGAGTGAGCTCAGGACACGGGAACAGCCGCCCCGTCCATGTCACTATTGTTTTATCTCCTTACCCACATCACAGGGAAAGTTTTAAAAGCTGAGCATTCTCTGTGCGTGTGCAGGAGCTGTTTCTAAAACATAAATAGCATGGCGATTAACTGAGGCTTTTCCTTTTTTTGTTGTTGTTGCTTAAAGACAGTTCATATTATGTACTCAATGTTTTTCAAATTAAACCATTATTTATTCAGACGTAGCCAAAAATGTAGCCAAAAAAACCACCTCTGATTATTTTTGACCTCTCTAAGGCTAATAATCTGCTAAAACTTCTTTAAACCATCTTAAAGAAAACAGAAACACCACTGCTGACAACTCACATACCTACTTTTTAATGCAGTGTTATTTTAAATGGCTGCGTTTATAAACCTCTAAAGACTGAGGTTTGTAATAGAAATGCTGACAGATCCTTAACACTCCATCCCATAATAACAAAGTTTGGAGAAAGAATAGGGCTGTGGACACCACTGTCCCCGTTAGAGCGCTGGGAATTTCTTCCCATCTTGCTGATTTAACTCGTGTAGCCAGAAAACTGATTTTCCGTTGAATTTAAGGAGGGCACTGAACCAAGCTGGCAGAACCCAGACGTTGTTATGGGGTGGCCAAGAAGCTCTGCTCTGCCCGTGCCATGGGCTGGTCCCACCAGCTTCCAGCACACGCTTACCCCATGCCTGCTGCCCACAGAGGAGCGCTGAAGCCCAGGGGATGTCTTGAGGGAGGAGGAACCGGGCAGAAATTTTCCTTCTACGGAAAGGAAAGATTTCCTTGAAAAAAAACCCACCCCAGGAAACAGGAGCGTGTTGAAGGGTGGGTGGTTTGAGGGGCTCTGCACAAAAGGGACCGCATTCCCAGCTTGTGCACATCGAGCTCCGTGGTCTTCTGCCAGCCTACAGCCTGACACGGGGGTTTAGGGAGAGGCAAGGCATGCAAAACTGCAGCATCTCTCAGGGGCGGGTGGCTTTTCCGACTCATGACCCACATAAGAAGCTTCTTATGCTCATCCGGGTGGGTATCTTTTTCCTGCTCTCTGGCCTGTAAAACTCCCTGAAGGGGAAGAAATGCTAAATGAGATTTATGTCCTCAGAAAGCAACGTGATAATTTGTGCCGTGCAGCAAAGAGGGGATGCTGCCATATCATCATTAAATTAAGATGTGTAGGCCAGATGTGGAACCTTGATAATGAGCTTTATAGGGCGACGCAGCTCGGCTTGTGATTAGCTTCACAGGCAGAGCAAGGGGCGCGAGCTGCAGGCGGCGCAAAATGCCTCCGTGTCCTCAGGTCATTATCTGGCTCTGATCGCGGATGTATTTGATCTTTGCACCCTGTGATCTCGCCCTTGCTCATCCAGGTCTCCCATAAAGAGCACCCACGTACTGTGGAAAGTCCGGGCTGCTTAGAAACACGGAGGGTGTGTTTATGTCTGTCCCACCGCTGCCAGGCTCTGTTTCTGAGGGCGTTCCTTGGGAAGAAGGGGTTTTGAAAATTATTTTTCTTTAATGGTTTATTTTGAAATCTGGTTGTCCGGTTCTGTCTATTTTTCCCCTACCAAACTGATAGACATGCTCTGAATTCCTGTTGGCTTTACCAGGACTTTCAACATCACAAAAAATAAAGGCATTGGCTCAGGAAATGCAAGCAGGAGTCTTCACAGATCTTGTGCATCGCTGCATCAGTCTCCTTATTTTCGGTACGTCAGAAAGGAGAGCCAGATACTTGCAGCACACCACCTTTTCTATGTAAAATCCCAGGAAAAGGGGCAAAGTTTCACAGACCCCTGGGCTGCTCCTCCTGCAGCATGGCCAGGGCTTGGCTCACCTTTGGGAACCAGCCCTCGCTGCTGTGTCCGGTGACTCCCAGCCTGGGTGTCCTGGGTGCTTCCACCAAGGACCTTGGGTTTTGATGAACAGTGTGGCACTGATCAGGACAGACCAAATGCCTTGGAAACTTGGTTTTGTTACCCCTTTGAAGATCATAGCCTCAGCTTTCCCTGTATTTTCCCGTGAAATGTGAAGCAGCCCCCGAGGGCTGCAAACAAGCCCTTGGGTTTGTTTGTTTTGGGCTTTACAATGAAGGGAGCGGCAAAAGATAATGAATTAACTGCCAAGAAAATAAAAAAATAAAAAAGAGAAAAGAGGGTTAAGGTGCTGGAAGAGTTCATTCAGATGTTAACTCCTGTCATTCTCCTACCTGCAGAGAAAGCACAGCATCCCCAGACCTGCTTATGAAAACCATAACCTTGGGCCAAATCAGGAGCAAATCTATAGGCTGACAGTGTTTACATGCAAGTTTTCCCTTTAACATAACCCTTTAAGCACCGAAGAGCAGGGAATTGCTTTTAGCTTGTTTTCCTGTAAACAGCGTTATCATCACGGTTGCTGGCGTATGATGCCAAGCTATAATTTTAAGGGTCGTGTTTGTAATTTTGCAAAGTTTTCAGGGGCAGGGCTGTATTTTTGAATATGTTTTTGGCTTGGCTCACCACATTCAACCAGCTGGGATCACTGTGTATGCGTGTGTGGTCAAATTTACTGTGAACCGATTAGGATTATATTAAATAAAATGAAATAAACATGTAAATCTTAAAAAACATCTCAGAGTTGAGGTTTACTTCTATAGAAAGAATACAGATGGAAAAAGTAACATGAAATTAAACACATTTCTAATGGCAGGCGTTTTTTTTTTTTTTTGTTGTCCCTGTTTTATTTTCAAGGAACATAAATAGAAGAAAAATAATTACAGGGAAAATAAATAGAAATTACGTTTTTTTAATGGAAAAATTCTTGCATCTCTAAAGAAAATGTTGCATGGAAGAAAGCCTTGTTTTAAATAATTGTTACATGTATTCGTGTTCTCTGTCATGTGATTGAATATATTTAGGCAGGCAGAGAAAGAGAAGGAAGATTTTATTGATCTTTATTTCATCTTTTTTGGTACCAAAATTCATCAACTACAGTCTTAGCTGGCCAAGAGCAAAAGCACTCCGTAGATTTCAGCAGACTGACAGGGATCTGATATGATCTAATCTAATCGATCTATGGATGAAAAAAGCTTTTCTTTTCATGCCAGTTTGTTTGTTTAGCAAAAAATGAGTTTCTAAGAATGGCAGAGACCACCAGGACTAAAGGAAATATACTTGGAAAGTCAAGTCCAGTTTTCTTTTGCTACCTTGGGTGGCCTGTTAATGATTCAGATTTAATGAAGGGATTGGATTTTTAGTAGGACAACTCTATCAGAACCTTAATTATTTGTGACTCTTGGTGCTCCATAGAGGACAGATCTTCTCCTCAGCAAAAATTTTAAAATCAAAGTCTGGATTTATTCTGATTCTGAAAGAGAAGTCCTCAACTTTCAAATTTCTCACTAAAGGAGGTTTCTAAATGCCTTTTAATCTAGTTGTCACTTTTTAGCCTATTTTATACTTTCTTTTTTTAAAAACTAAAACTTGTTGTTTGATTTTATTTTTTTCAGAATGATTTGTAATATATTATCTAACAAGTAGATATATTTAAAAAAGAGAAATAGTTTCTCCAAAAGAAAAATCAAAGCATTGTATTAAAAATTACTAAAATGAAGGTTTACAGTTTTCTCACAACTTCTACTCTTTTGGTCACAACTTTTAGTGTTTTGGCTTCTCCAAAATAAAATTCCAGCTAGGTTTGGTAGAAGGCAGATACTTTCCTTCTTACAGTTTCTCTATCCACGGATTAAAACTTTCTGGAAATTGATAAAGGCTGACCCTTCTTTCTTTGATAGCATGTTTTTCTCTGTCTGCTACGGCCCTCAGGGATCTCAAATTTCTTCCAAGATGTGGCTTTCCAAAGCAAACCAGTGCTTTCTGTTCTCCCTTGACAGTTTTCTGGGATGTGGATTTTCCCTGATTCCCTCTTCATGCACCCTCCACTAGTTATGTTGCATTTTGACGAATTTCTGCCTCAGCTCTGCTCCCTCCTTTTCGTGCCATATCTCCTACTTGCATCAGAGCTGTCTGAAAGCCTTCTGTATTATATGCAGAAGACGTTTCTTGTGGCTTTTAAATGAGGTCTTTTGGCCTAGCAATGCCAGTGATGGGCTCAGAAGAATACTTTGGCTCTAGTCTACTGCATTTTTCTTTTCATCTACATGGAAAGCCCTCTCTTACTTGTTCCCACTGAATAAAAGTGGGGACACCTTGATTAATATGAAGGTACGATGTCATTAGAAAAGACTAAACTGTTTTTGTCGTATATCAAATAACACATTAAAAACCCCTAGTTTGTGTGTGTCTGTGGTTTGTTTTTTTTTTTTAAAAAGAAAAGGAAAAGATTAAATTTCTTAATTTTTAACCATTGTTAATGTTGGATCCTAAAAATGCCTGTAAGAAAAATGTAGAAAACAGATATTAAATTTCATCTGACTGGTTATGGACTTGTTTATACGAGTTACCAAATCCTTTGAAGAGAATCTACGAATCTTCAGGTCCTAAGCTGGCTCTTTTTTTGTTCTTGCCATGTACTGTCTTACATAGGTGGTTTGGGTCAAAAGGTCAACAATTCTGGCATGTATGTGTTACTAAATAAGTTGCACTGGATTTGAATTTTCTGGTGAATGAAAATATGCAGCCCAAATTTTTATCGCAGTTTTGATACAGATTTTTAATATGAATACCTAAAAATAGGGAGAATATAAAATTTCTCTTGCTATTCTAGTCTGATGGAAAATAGCCTGGTGTGTCAAATATGTGTGTGAATTCTCTTTGAGTTATCTTGGACCTCATACCCAGTCTTTGGTGGTTCTTTTGCCTTTCTCATTTTCTTTAAAAAAATATTTTAACACCTGACATTTCTGCTGCTTAGCCACTGAGACAGTGGTAACTTTTGAACCTTTTGATATGCTAGACGAAGGGAATTCCTTAAATTTCTTTAGTCTTCAAGTAATTTTATCGCTACTGTCTGTCCATCTCAGAAAGATCTTAGGTCTCAGCTATTGCAGTCAGAGTCCAGGGAAAATGAAAGACAGGAAAGCCTGCACACAGGGCTTGAAGCACACCGCTGTCTTAATAGGTCTGAATCCCATTTTCACTCTGGTATTGATCCAGCCTCATTTCCATAATGTCCGTTTCGCACATGCTTTTTCAAGAGGAATATTTTGAATATGCAGTATGCAGTCTTCAGCAACACTTGTAAATGAAAGATTCAGAATGGAATAATATAGAGAAAGGACAACATTTTTTCTGGAGAAAATTAGCTCCCCCTTTCTTCAGCCTGGTATATGAATTTTGCGATCTCGCAACAGTTTGTGAGTTATTTGAAACAGTTTCATTCAATTATCTGGTTTTGTTTTCTTTCCTCCTTTTTCATAGCATCTGTGCTGCTTTGTTCTCTGAGAACCAACTGCACTATAGTGACTTCTTCATGAAAAATCAAGCACAGGCTTTAATGGGAAAAAAAGATAAAACATATTTTAACAACCGAGGGAATCTCTTGGGGAACCTGATCTCCTGAAATTTCCAGGTTAAACCAATCTGGATACATTTGTATAAGCATCCATCCATCTCTCCAATGAGTTGCATCCCCTGGGGAAGTCTCAAGAGGTGTAGCATATACTCTGAGAGCCCTTTTTGCCAGAACCAGAAGCCCAGTGATGCTAGTTTAAGATTTTGTTACAAACTTCAACGCAGGTGCACAGGTCAGCAGATGCTGACAAATGGATTAATTTAGCCTCGGTCAATGTTATGGTTTTTCATGGGAACGCAACAAACGTAGTGCTAATGGCTGTGTTTGGGCTTGGTGCAAGGCGTGAGGAATAAGGCTATTATGTCTCAAATCAGCTTTTATATTTTAGGCTTTTGGGAAGCTAAACTTTTCTCTGACATCCTGGGTTGTTCAGGGCCACATAAATCAAAAGAAGGGATTTCTTCCCCAAAGGCCATGTCTATGGTCTGTGAATGCCCAAGTTTTGTGCTATTCTCTCATGGGTTCCTCACTTGTCAGGTCTGCTCTAGGAGAGGGATTTAAAAATCAGGCCTTTGAAATCATAAGTATCAAAAGGATGGTGGGTTTTGTTTGTTTTAAATAAACCAAGTGTTGTTTTCACACTGGTTATGTTGATCAACAATATATCTGGTATTCTTCATTACATACTCAGTGTCTAATTGACCAACCAGTCCCCACAGGTCTAGATTAAAATGAAACACTTGCAGGCTTTCCAATTAACTGTATTAGTAAACGATAATGCGGTAATAGTTATTTCATGCAGGGATGAGCCATGTCAGTCACTTAAATCAGGTCCAAGCAATTTTTTTTCTTCGCTATTTATCCTCTGTCCTCACATCTCCCAGACTTGTTTTCCCACAGAAGATAATTTTCTGAGAAACAACAGACCTAAACATACATAAATACCTATGTCCTTACCCCAAGAGAGATCAGACTGTCTTTAATCTCAAACAAGTCTCTTTCCTCTTTCTCTCCCCAACTATCCATTCAGATAGATGCATGTGGAAGAACTTAAAATGGGTTTATTGTTCTGCAGGAAATATTGAGAATTGTGAAAAACACTCCCCTTGTAATAGAAGATAATGCTTTTCTCAGCCATAAATGTATGAAAGTGTGTATTAGGTTATATCAGAGAATGGCAAAATGGATGAGCCAATGCGGAGAATACAAGTTCCCACTTCTGCAAATCCAGGCTCAGTCTTGTGTGGTGTTGGTCAGAGGCAGGATAGGTTTGTTCCACATCTATTAACAATTTTATTAAAAAGAATAGCAACAGGCAATAATGGTAACAGAAGCCAGAACACTTCTGTTTTCCTAGTCACCTTGTAACATATTTAATCCAGGAGGATGCCATGCCATTCTCTCCTGCAGCACAGAAGCAAAGCAGATCTGCAGCAAAGGAAAATGCACGCTGGAAATATCTATTTTACTGTTACACTTTGTACCTTGTGACCCTGCCGCGTTCCAGATTCCCGTGGTCTCCATTGTCTCCTTCTCCACTCCCCATTGTTCTCCTGCAATCCGAGATAGTGCACACAGCATGGGTCGGTACTGTTCACTGCATGACATAATTTAGGTTAATCAGCATCAGTTACACCATCTGGAAAGGGAATAGCTTCTTAATACTTCATCACTGGAGGTCTCAGCTCTCTGCATAAAGTGTCCTTCCTTCAGTGAGGTCTACTGCTGGCTTAGCAAACACCTAGCAGGAAGCCGGTAGCCGTGTTTCAGAGTTGGTTTGGCAAGCTTAGGAAAGTTCAGAAGCCCCAAAGAACCACCTTCCCGATCAATGACAATCCTCTTCTGGACTTTGCATTTTTGATGTGCTCCTGTTGCCCTGCCTCACCAACCATGAACCTTTCTTTCCTTTTCCACCCCCCTTGCAGAATTTATTTGACAGTCCTTGTGTCACGTCATTTCATTAGGAAAATGGGATGGAAAGTTTATAAGACCGCAATAAAAGCAAACAGATTATTTCTTTCAGGCAGAAGAGGACTTTAAGTGATTTAAGTGAGGAAGGATCCAGGCCCTGGCTCATGCACGTTATGCAGATGCTAAAATCATTATCACCATGTGAAAATATATCTGTAAGTTTCCACTTTTGCATTTCCTCGCTGCAGTGTACTGTGGGCCGCCATGCCATTTTCCACTGGATAGGAAGCCCAGCAGCTGTTTCATCTCGCCCCGCGCTCCCTCCCTCCCAGTTTTCTGCTGACTCTCACGCTGGGTGTCTGCAGGAGGCCGAGCTGGCCTTCTCTCTTGAGCTTCGTCAGGAGCTCACCGCGCTGCCCGGAGCCGAGTTGTCCCCACTGAAATAAACCCCGCTCATCCCCACTTTCCCTATCTTCATGGCGGTTTCCTAGCAGCATTGCATAAGCAATAGAGTGAATTAAGGGGAGCTGTGCAGCACGAGTCGTGGTGCCATCGCTAGTCATGGCCCTCGTGGTGTGAAAACTGCACATCGGGAGGAGAGGGATGCTCTGCCAGCTGGAGCAGGCACAGCCGAGGGACCTTGATGAAGCCTTGAATAACTGGTTGGAAAATTATGATGTTTTGCATGGGCAATTATTTGCTTAGGGTTGCTTTTTGTGGGATAGGAGTATCAAAAATATTCTGCACTTTCTCCCTTGCTTTTCCCTTCATCCTGTGTCTGTATTTTTAAATGGTATAGAAGACAGGAGAGAAAAAAATTTAGTCCTCTTTCCTCCTCTGATTTTTATTTTTTTAATGTGTTTTTTTTTTTTCCAAAAATTAAAGAGGGAAAAGAAAAAACGGTATGAAGAGTGAAGGGGCATTCAGAGAACAAAAAATTGGGATGAGAAATTCAAGCATTTTAATATTAATGCTGGAACAGTAACACTAAATAGAAATGTCTCTGTAGTGTCCTCCAGCTCTGGTCTCATAATTCTGGGTTTGAAACAAAAGATGCAACAGGTTTTGCTTTTCTATATGTAAGATCACCTTCAGTTCAGTTTTAAAGAACATTGCTCCTGTTTTACCTATAAAGTAATATATGCTGTTAGCCTCCTAAAATGCTTAGATCAGGAGCAAGGTGGTAGTGTCCCAAGGAACTGAAATGTGTTAGAACTGTTTTGAAGTGGAAAGGATGACAGTACTTTAAAAAGCTTTTGTAAATAAAAAATGCAGTATTGCTTGGAGCGAGTTCACTGCTTTGGAAAACTGGTATTTTGCAGCGTTCTAATGAATCCTCCTGCCATAGCCTGTCAAAATCTATGGCAAAAAAACCCTAAAAACCCAAACACGTACAGTTTCTCTCTCTAAAGATAGAAAAGATGCCTGGTAAATTGTGATTTTAAAGATGGTTTTAATTACCTGGGCAAACATCCATTTAAAAGCTGGTTTATCACCTAACAGTATCACTGAGGAAAATGCTGTCACACATCTGCAAAGTTGCTGGTGAAACATCTTGTTAAGCACAGATTTGTGATTTGCACTCATGCATGACTTGCAGGGATATTCTATGAAGACATGAAGTAAAACAAGAGCAGTGTATTGTCACGCACAGATTTGTGGCAGATGTATGACATACCTCTTTGCCACACCTAAAGTAGTACCTTAGGAGTTACTAAAATCAGATCAACTTTTATTTTTCATTTACCAATGCTGTATTTCATTGAACAGAAGCTTTCTGTTAAACTGAAACAGATGATGTTTTAAACTAATACTAATTGATTCCATTCCTGGAGTTCACAGTGGTAGCAAGTAAAATAGCTCCCTGACCCTGCCGGTAAATTCAGATTTCAGACTGTGCAGCGCGTTTTGGCTTCTCTTTTTCTTTTACAATGTCTATGCAACCCTGTGTTGTCTCCCAGCGTCACTCACTGAAACACCATGCTGCTTAAAGCAGAGAGGGTTGGACTGGGATGGAGGGAGGTGCAGGTCAGGTTCCCAGCCCGGCTTGGGAGCCCTTGGGGGAGTTACTTCATCAGTGCTGGAATTCCCCTGCGGTGTAGTAAGAATTAACATTCACTGCCTTGTATAAGAGCAGGATGAAATCTACTGGTGATTATGAGACTCTTCGTTACAATGAGGCCTGTATAAGAGTCACCTCATATATCTCATTAATAACTGAGTTTCCCTGTTCTACATGGAAAAGAATCAGGTGCTATTTCTTCTTTTCTCTGCTTCTGGTAATACACCCTATGGTCAACAGGCCAAAAAACACCACCCAAACCTTCTCAAAGTATAAGTTTTGGGGATGCTTGCCCTGGTCTGGGGAAAAGACCTACAATTCCATTTTCCATCATGTCATAAAAATGTGAATGATAACATTGGGAACAAAATCTCCTTGTATTATTAAGGCAGGAAAGCCGAAAGTCTCATGCTGAGAGCAAGTGCTTTGCACTCTCTAGGTGCTGTCCACTTACGATTCAGTCTTTAAATCAGCATTCCTCCAAAAGCTGCTGTGCTGGTGTGTGGGGCGGGCAGTCTTCCACCGAGCCCTCATTCCCACTGACTATGGACTAACAGGAGAAGACTGTCCCCATCCCTCTGCAGTGCATTTAGGGTGTTGCTGGGCCACCCTGGGTTGAACAGCTTCTCTTTAAGGAGAAGCTAGTCATGATCTGGGACAGTAGGAGCCAATACAGGGCTTTACACTGCAGAAGCTGATGGTTTACTAGGAGCTGTCTGTGTGTGTGTCCGTGTATCCCTGAATCCATGCATTTGCATCCAAACTGGTAGTAACATATCTGCCTTCTAGTGCAAGCCACATGTTCTCAAAGCTGTCGATAAGCCCAGCTCTTCAAGTGGGGCTCTCTAATGGAAATGTTGACAGCTTACTAGGAGCGCTGATGTCAAAACACATGCCTCTGGAATTGTGCTGGCTATTTTTTTTTTTATCTGTGCAGACTGAAGCAGTTAAATGCTGGAATGAAGCACCATTGGCTATTTGTGACAAATATAAAGCAGATCTTAGGCAAGGGGATCTCTTTGAAAAGCCTTGGTTTTGTTACTGTTACAAAATAATTCCCAAATTATTCTTTTATATATTCTATTATACCCCAAAAAGAGGCAAACCCACCTTTCCTTCGTGTCCTCAGCTTTGCTCTGTTTCCACACACGCTTTTTAACTCTCAGCCTCAGGATCTACTCTAATTGATTTCTACATCAAAGACCAAGGGTTTCAATTAGAGATGTTTGATAAAAGAAGAAAAAAAGCTTGGCGTTTATTTAAGACAGGTTTGAAAGAAAGGCATGAAAATGCAGGGACCACAACGAGATCATCTGTGGTTGCAGGTATCGCGTGTGTGTTCATTTCCTCTACTCAAGGAGTATGTGTGGCCAAGAATATACTTTGCCTCTTAGAAATGCAAAGTGGCTCTTTGGCTGTGAAGGGGTTGTGTTCTGTTAGAGGAACCAAGCATCCTTCTCCAGGGAAACAAGTGACTTTTGACCATGGGACTGACTTTCCCTAAGAACCAAATGAGTTATTCCATCCTTGTGGGTCCACAGGGGTGGGATGCTGCTGGGCAAGGCTTGGAGGGCAGCACCATGGGAATCGGGCAAGGAAGCACCAGGACGTGCTGTCACAGTGCAGAGCTGCTTGGTTTTGTGTGACACAGCAGCAGCTTCATCGCTCAGAAACCTCCCTTAGCCTCACGGCTGCCTGAGCTCTCACCACAGAGAAGGGGAAGAGCCTTTCTGCCGGGTAATGAGCGAGCTTGGGTATTACAGCCGCACCAGCCATGTCCACAGCTGGGTGGTACAAATCCTATTTCCAGTGTCCTAATTATATTACAATGTTACAGGCAATTAACATCCCTGATCCACACTCTGAGACTTCATTGATGAGCCATTTCTATTTCTTTGATGCTCCCTTGGTGTTTGCTTTTGTTCTCTTTCCAGGATGGGGCCTGGATCAGGCCCTTTCGTATTAAGTATGTCTGGCTAGAAAGTCCCCAAATGTATCAAAACAATCTTGATCAGTGGAAAGTTTTTGACATGGAGCTGGGTTTTATGGTGAGCATATGTGCCTGAGGTGTTTCTTCTGTGCAACGTACAAATAGAGGGTTCATTTCACTTTAAGATCATAAAAAATTGAGTTATTTAATAGGGCCCTTGGTTGGGTAATTACGAAGCAAAGGAAAAGCAGACAATCCGCCCAGGGGGTGTGTGTGTTTTTTCTTCAGTGGTGTTAAATACTATTTGGATTATTCACTGAATAAACATTAAATAATGTAATTTGGAAACCTGGTCCCATTAGGGATTTAAATGTGTAGTCTGTCACTGGTAAAGGATTAAGATATTAGTGTATTAATGTATATCAAAAGCTGTGGATTCCTTCTGTGTTGCTTAAGTGCTTTCTGATCAAACATGTCCAAGTAGGTTGGTTTTTTTTTAATTGCTTGTTTCATACTGTAATGAAGTTGAGAATGGATATAGCACAGTGTTTTGGTTTGCCTCTTTAGCCTGAAACTCTACAAAACAGAACCTGTAGGTCTGATCTGCCCTAGTCTGAGATTGGAGGAACTTGACAGACCCAGACCTTCACCTTTGTTTGCAAAGAGCCCATCGTGTCATCACTGTAAATCTCCCTTTTGCCGAGTCTCCCACCTCTCCTCCCGCTCCTTCCCCGAGTGCCACGTAAACAATAATTCATGCTTTTGACATTTCTGCTGCGTTTCATCTTGGCAGTTTCTTGGGACAAGGTGCTTCTATGAAGCACAATGATGACTAGATATGGCGTTTTAGAGATTCAGAGGCTTTTGAGTTTGACTCAGTGCTATATCAAGGCCGAGACTGGAAGGGAATTTGAGGGGCCCTGGATGACACTTTGGAAGGATTAGGACCTTTTTCACCTACAGCCCATTTTGGAAAAGGGTCTTGTATGAGTTCAATTTGTGAGGCTATTTCTATCCCTGTGCAGAAGTCTACAACACATTATCTGTGTTTATGCTATTAGAGGTGGGAAATACAGCTTGATTTTGCAGTAATTCTTAACATCTACACCCTGGGGAGTTTAGAGATGTTGATTTCCATTGACGAGCATCACTAGCACTTCAGCAAGTCCTAGGTGTCTAAAACAGAGTCAGCAGAAATAGGCTTCGCTAAAATGAGCTCCTGGATTTAAAAATGCTTTCTTGTATTTGTATTTATTCAGTTCACCTGAAATGGCCATTCCTGTCCACTAGTAAAACCCCAACAACAGATATCTTTGAGAGGAGTCCAGAGACAGGAGTATATCAAGCCTTTCTTCAGCAATCCCTTAACGATTTGAGCACTTTGGATTCTCCTGCTGAAGGAGCGTGAAAGTGTGGGTTTGGCAAGTTTGGATTGGCTTTCATCCACTCCAGGACCCGAGCTGAAGAGTGTATTACCAGGGCAAATATAAAAGAGTATAGGAGAAGAGATAATATAAAATCATACTAGGAAAAGGATCAAGACACTGATCTCATTGTAGACTCCAAATGAGTTGTAATGGTTATATTTTGTGAAACAGGGAGAAGGTACTGAGGTTTCTTCAGCTATGTTTTTAATAAAGACACCTAAGCAAAAAATGTGTCCATCACAAGCATTTCCTTGTGAAAGTGCTTTTGTTCTGAACTGAGCACATCCTATTGACTTCTGAAGAAACGCAAGGCTTAAAATAAAAATTATGTGTTTGTTTAAGCTATGTCAGTGGTGAATCTCACTCGACAGTTCATCCAAGACAAAAATGTGTGCTCTAAATCTGTAAACAATCAAGCATTTTATTTTTGATAACCAGTTACTGTTTATTGTAATATACAGTAATGTTTTAAAAGGAACAAAAATGTTCCTGCTCACTGGGTCAATTCCAAGTACTGCATTTCAGCAAATGAGGCAGGAACTCAAGTTGATGAAATTTGCAAACAAATCCCCATGGAACCCTGTCCATTAAAAATTAGCTCTGAATTAGATATTACGAACAGTACTGAAAAAAGAGTCTCTGTAGCTATTGTCTTGAAAGTCCTTGGTGTAATAAAAATTTCACATTTTCTATAAATGAGGGGAAAAAACAGAGTTGCTGGAAAACACTTCAGTTCACCTAATTGGAAAATATAATTCAAATATTCATAGTGATTCCTCTTAAAATAGACGAAAAGAACATTCTTGAATATTATTTTGGAAGCAAGCCAAAATATGCACTTGTCGTTACCATGGCAATAAGCAAAAAAGCAGAGGAAAAAATCACCAACAGGAAAAAAAAAATCCAGGTTTGAAAGCAACTTGCCATGTATGAATTATTTTTATGATCACAAGCCCCTCGCAGCAACCAATTTACTGAGTATAAGTGATCTAATTGAGGGCAATCGTTGTCAGAGGGACCAAAAATATACTAGGCCTCCATTTTCGTATTAAAATGCCATGCCTTGGTTTAACATTTCCAAGTGGTTATTTTAGTCCTTTTTTAAAAAACAAAAGCCTGTTGAGGATAGGGTAACTCTGTTGACCAGTATATTATTGAACTTGTTTATCTCTGGGAAATGGGACCACCTGATCTCAATAGAGTTTTTCTTTTTTTTTTTTTTTTTCTCCCTCCCCATCCCCCTTAACCTCCCTTCCCACCTCCCCCCCTTTCCCTCCAATTGCTTGAAACATTTCACAATTAAAGCAGAAGAGGCTTGTTCTGCGGTTCTCACCTTTTGTCCTGAATAGCCTGGAAACAGAGGGACACTTTCCCCGTTGAAGTCTGGTGTAATTTCCCCTTGAATGGGCTCTCATGATAAGAACAGGGGTCACTGGATGGGATGGTATGCAATAAAGCTTGTGATTGCATGGTTCTTCATCATCACAAAACAGCCCAACACTCTGCTTTATGATAGCACAATTGGCGCACACAATGGCTTGGGTAGAAAGCTAGAGAAACAGAGAGACGGGTATAGATACTACGATGGAGATATCAGTCAAGCGATTGTCCCTCTTGGTGCGTTTCAAGTGCTGAAATGTACAAGTGGCTGAGAACAGGGTCCCTAAACATTACACTGAAAAGCAGTGAATGAATAAAAAGGGATGGCAGGAGTGGATGAATCTTGCCTATAGAATGCACCTTTGTGGTCAAATGTATAAGATAATATATAGCAGCTGTGTTATAAGCCAGCAAAGGGAATTGAGCTTACAAAGAACAGGCTTTCAATAGCTTCCCTTGTGGGAACACCAAAAGTTTAAGAGGTGGAGGAGGGCTTATTGCTGACTAACGCCCACGCTTAATAATAGTTGTCTTGCCTGCTGTGGAACCTGTCCATTGGGCCAGTTCCTAAAGTCCTTATTTACTGCCCCTGAGTGGGGTCTTTGATTGAGTAAAGGCTGAGTAAAACGTGGATAAAGACTTGGGAATTGGCTGTATGTGAAGTCGGTTGCAGCCAGACAGCATTTAGAGAGGGTCCAGTCCTGGAAGGGCTCAGAGTTCCCATGGACTTAAATGGCAGGCGCAAGGGCTGAGTGTCAGACACGGTTTTAACAAATACTGAAAGTATTTGTACAAAAAATCAGGAACAGTTGACCCCATGTCTTCTTTCTAAAATTTTCTTAAAACCAAACCAAAGCACCAAAAAGTAGGTCTTAATTTTTTTTTTTTCAGGGAAAAAACTCTCCTTTTTCTCCCCCACCTCCATAAATCAGTGATAAATGCTCTTTTATGAATTCAGTCAGTAGTGTGTGCATCTTGGCCCCACTAATATTTAGGAATTGCCATCTAGTGATGCAGAATGAAAATCTTACATCATTTTTGTTTTGCAAATCTCCATTCTAACCATCCTGGAAATCTTCTGTAGGTGGCAAGGGGTGGGAGTGAGGTCAAGGGAAGGGTCTGTTAGAAGAGGAGTTACAATAACTCCCGAAAGGAGTTAAAATACTCTGCCTTTGAGTCAAATAGTGAGATATTCATAAAGGACCAGCTGCTTTTCAAGATAAACAATAGAGAAGAAAAAATAGCAATGGAGCATACTGCTTTCACACCAAGGTCATTGACAAAAAGAGCTTTTAAAGTAAGTATGGTATATTGGCTTTTGTTCTCAGCAACTTTGATTGCAAGAGGTTCTACAAAGATTAGCTGAAAACTCTTCACTTTCAGTGGTGAGCTGATACAAAGGGTTTGTCCTGGACTAATCTCAAGACCAAAGACAAGGTCTTGCAGATAAACACTGAATAATAAAATTGCTCCAGCCTACTAACAGCTGTACATAAAAAAGGATTGCAAGTGTTTGAAGGTGTCTCCTTTATGTAAAATCCTGTCATGTACTAGTAAAAATGTTGTGTGTCCAGTGATCTACCAACCTGTCAATATCTGGTTGAATCTCCCCATTTGTCTTACAGCACAGTGCTATCTACAAGTGGACACAGCCCTAACAACATATTTCTTGCTCCTAGTTCTCTTTTCTGGCCTTTAGGAGAAAATATCTTGCCTGGTGTATGACTCATGGACTACTATTTTGCTGATATAATTTTTGATTGAGTGAGTTTCATGGGTGCATAGAAATTGTTGAAGGTTGGTCAGTCTGAAGAGGTTGATTTTGTTCTGTGCGTGCTGAGGTCCTTCAGTAGTTGCTCACCCTCGTGGAGAGGAATTTCAGATGTTTTCTTTGTTCTGGTCAACACATTTTGTCTAGCTGGACTTTGAGATGGCAAGATGTCATGATAGGAAAAGTGTTGCCTCAAGTGGAAAAGAGCATTTCCAATATGGAATTATCATCAGCCAGCATGAAGAGACTTCTGAGGCAATGCCTATTTGCAGCAAATAAGCCTCAGTTTCCAGAATCTGCAAGCATTTCTGGAATAGAAGAGAAAGGGCTAACTCTGTTCTTCACCATGTCTGTAGCAGGCTCTGCTTACAATATGACTGCTAGTTTGCAGCTGGAGTGTAGGGAGAGTCCTTCCCAGATATCAACAGTTCTTGTGTTGAGCTGGGAAGAAACTCTCTGTGTCCGTCCTCATGTCATTGTAGGACCCTGCTAAAGTGGGCTAGATCTTAATGGGCCTTTCGGTCTTAGTGAGTCCCTAATGGGGCAAAACATGCATTCCCCAGGCAAAATCTTCCTATGGAGGAGCGCATGGAATGTGCAAGCACAGGTTCCTTGTGCCCAGGTGCTGGGAGCTTCTAGGAGAGGTGGATATGAAGTCAGTGGAGTGCATGATTTGTCAGACTCAGACTTTGGCTTTCTCTAGGATACCTGGGAGAACATGGCAATGGATTTTTTTAAGAGTTGGTCATGTGGTCAAAGATCTTGCCATTTATTAGTGCTTTTTCCTTCATAATAATGACGAAACATATAAATTGCAACAGTTATAGTGTGTGTTTGGACGAATGTAATTGTAAGTTAATGTAAATTTATGTATGATAGATATAAGCTACAGTCTGCGTCTCCAAGAACAAATATCCTAGTCTGAAGTTTGATAGGGCAACTGTCAGGAAGGCAGATTACTTTTCTAGTTTCTGCTGTTTTCTTCCAGCAGTGATTATATAACTAAGGTAAATGAAATAAGTACTTGAACATAGGTAGTTTCCAGATTCTTACTTTCTTGGAAGACTTCAAATACAGGGAAACGACCTGTCATGTAAAGATGCGTACAACTTCCTACTGGAAGTTGTTGGCTATCAAGTTAAATGCAGGTTTTCAGGAAAATATATTAATTTACCTCAACTGAGTATATTTTTAAAAATCAGGTTAAAGGAAAGAATAATCCATGATTTCCCTTGGATGAGGAGGGAATTCTTAGACTTACCAATGTTGTTTACCTGCTGTTTTGCAGCTGAAGAAAAATAATTAGTTCTTTTGGCAAAGGGCAGAGTCTCTTCTAATGTCAGTGAGAGATGTTACAGAAAACACTTCCATAGACGATGGATATCTTTTAATGATAAAATATAATACTTTTGGGAAGATGTAATTTGCAGCTATTTTTCTGCAATCACAGTTGATTTAAATAAATTTCTGAAAACATATTCAAGTAAAAAGAAACAATTATGGTCCACAACACATACGGTGTCTTAGAGTTTGAAAAATGCTGAGTTACTGAGAACTTGTGCTCTTACATATTTCCATACATTTATTCTCTGTGGACCTGGTCCAGACCTGACGGGGCAAATTGACTCCCACCACACAGGTTGCATTTGCAGCATCTTGTGGAGTCAGAGCACGTTACACTGATCCCTGTACCTCAGAGGGGTGTTGTCAAAGCAAATTTCTACCAGAGCAACATTCTGAAAATGAACAGTTCTGAAAAATTTGCTTTCAAAGACAGTCTGTGGCCAACCTAAGCCAGAAAAGCTTCCTACTTCCTCAATACACAGAAGGACTTTAGCCCAGAATCTGAGTAAGATTCAATGCTACTGGACATGAATTGCTGCTCATCTATATTTTCTAGACACAAGTTTGAATGGTGAAAGTTGTCTTCAGACTTCAAATCTTTCAAAAAAAGGAGAGCATTTATATCTATCCCAAATCAGTGTCTGATTTTTCTCAAGTTTTTTGTCATTGTTATCATGGTAGAAATTAATTAAGACAGGAGGGCTTTGGTCTTGTGGAAAACAACCCTTAAACAACATCAGTGTGATGATATATGTAATCAGTGGGCATGCTGCCAAATAATAGAATAAATACAGATGAACATATACATGTACAAAGAGCATATTTTGTTTCACACATACTTTGTACTCAGAATATGTGTCTAAACTTGAATATTAGATAATACGAAAGCCAGAAAAATAAGTTCCTCAAAAATACTTGGTTTCAACCAAGCCGTTTGTCTAGAACAATTAGGAGAAGTAACAAAAAGGTACTTTGACCTACATGGACTGAATGCAAGAGGAACCATTGCTGGAGAAAGTAATTTGAGTGGAAGATTTTGGGGGCTGATATAAAATAAGAGCAGAGGAAGAAAATATGGAACAAACCAAATGAAAATGTCCGCTTGGGAGAGCAGTGTGCTGCCAGCCAGACCACACTGCTGGCCAGACATCATCTTAAATAGATTATTCAAACAAATATTAATTTGAGTTGCTAGGATGGAATATCTGGTTTAACTGTTAGAAAGCACTGTATTAATGTGCAAGCCAGTGATTAATAACAAATGTACTTCCACAGAACAAAATGTAAAATGAAGGAATGTCATATGAAATGCTTGCGAGGGGTGGGATGTGCTTGTTCCAAAGGGTTCCAAAGCCAGCCCAGGACTCACAGACTGTGTGGTCACACTGGGTTCGCCTCAGTGCTGGCAACCTGTCTGAGGCTGGGAGCATCACCAAAATAGCCATTTTAACTGGCCTAGTGACAAGGAAATCCAGTCTTCTGCCTTCCTACCTTGTCAGGATCTCAAAATGTGAGACTACAGGGGAAAAAAGGGAAGTAAGAGAGAAGGACATGGCAGGGTGTGTGAGAAAGATGCCTTGTGACAGAAGCTGAGTGTGAAGGGTAAAAACAGGCAAATATTGATTTTTTTACTGAGCTTCCAGGTGCTGGTTTTTGAACACCAGTTTGTGTTCAGAGGATGCAAAATTAGCTTAAACCAGCAGAGAAGGATACATTGTTCGTAGCACTAGAGGCATCACTCTCTAGGCACCAAAATTGCTAGAGGTGACTCTTAGTCCTCATGAGTGGTGTAATAATTGATGAACCTAAGCTCTCCAGGGAGGTGATTGAAGTTACTATGTCACATCTGCTCTTGACTCCTAAGTCCAAATCACCAAGTAACCTTACCCAGCAGGGTTAATTTGGAACATTTTGTAGGATAAAATCCAAGTGGGGCTCCAGTTGGCACCTTTAGACCTGTAGGAAAACCCCTTAACTGCTCTGCCACTCCCTTTCCTTGCTGGGAAGAAAAAACACCACTGGACTGTTCTTACCTACCTGAGACCTCAGACTAGGTGGCAGCAGCTAGCAGGAACCCATCAAATCCTTCTCCAGGCTTGTGATATGGACCTCTTCATCCTCCTGCTCCAGCCATGGAGTCTCCTGTGTGTTTTGTGTGGGAGGCAGATCATCTTTGTCATTAAAGTGGAGCCATCAAGCAGACTGGTCAAGAAAAATAAAGCATCACCCAAATTAGCAAATGTGTGTGCAACAACAAGGAAAACCCTCTTTACAAGCAGAGGTCCCCTTTCAAAGCAAAATCCCTGGGCAGGGGCATTCAGTATGAAAAGAGCATTTAGGTAATTGTCCTTAGAGAGAAATGTGTCTGGTTTAAAGTTGAGCATCCCCCCTGGGGTTTCCCGATGCTTCTAATTTTTCTTCTTCTTCCAATAAAAGATCTGAGCAGCTTCACATGGAAGTTTAAAAGAAGGGAGCTGATAGAATAGGGTCAGGAGACACCATGTTGTTTTTCTATGTGTAGTTTTATCTGAAGAGTCCAAAAAAGATATCCAAGGTTTTGGGTTTTTTTAAATTTCATTTTTTTTACTCTGGAAAGAAACCTCGATTGTATTTCAGTTCCTTTAATTATTTTGTCTAGCAGGGAGATCAAAGGCCTAGGTCTCAAAAGGAATCAATCCTGGGCCAAGCACTCCAAAGAGGGTGCTCCAAGTTCATCAAAAAATACCATATTTAGTCATCTAACTTAGTCTGTTATTCAGAAATGCCTGGGCCTGCTGCTCCCTAGCCAGACAGTGTAAGCTGCCCCAAGATTATCAGATGACATGTTGTACTGAATGAGTACCAAGTATTTAGGAGCCTTTTTTCTGTGGGTTTATTCAGGGTAGTCTTAGATAATTCCCTGGGCTTGGGTTTTTTTTCAGTATCAACTCAGTCTTTTTCTGATCAGGTCTGTAGGGGTGGATGTGAGTGAAAGATTGGAGGGAGGCAGGGGAAACAACAATTTCCTCTGCCTCCTCTGATAAAGCTCCACTTGCCAATGTGGTGATGCAGTTTTCAGATAATGCATTTATCTGGCTCACTTTTCCATACCTCCTCTGTCCTAGCGTTTGTTATTCTTTGTGAGCGTGAATAAATGGAGCTTCTGGAAGGACCTTGAAGAAGAAACAGTTTAGGAAACAGAGGTTCACAGAATTGGGGCCAACTTCCCAACTTACAAAGTAGGCCTTATAGGTCGCTGTGGGGCCAACCATGGGGTTGTGTACCAAACTCCAGGCTGCTACACATGAAAAATTTGGTCTCTAGAATGCACTGAAGTTATTCAGGCAATCAATAGCAGAGTCAAGATAAAAAAAATCCAGACCTCCAGACTCCCGTTCCTGTAAACAGGCTGTAAATTTAATGCCAAAATCATCAACATCCATCACAGAGGGCTCATCTCTTGAGTTGCACAGGTTTTGATGAGGACCGCCCTAGAAATCTCTTACTTGGGATCCAGCATTCCTCTCTCCTTCCCACCTCAGATCTATTCCAACTGGGCAGGGTATTTCCCAGCTCCATATTCTTCTGTGGCTGTCACTGGCCTCAGTAATTTCCATTTCATATCTGTCTCTCTGAGGTTGCCGTGGCTTCTACAGTCCATACTGCTCCTTAACCATATATTTCATGCCAAGCTCCTTATGGAAACACCATGGGCTTTGCAATACTTAGGCATCAGCCCATAGTGTAATGAATCCCCTGCCGCACTTCCTTCCCTAAGAAACTGTCTACAAATCCACCATATTTGGCCTATATCTTAAGACTTAATTTAAAGTGGAGACAGGAAGGCTCTAGTCTATATGATGGGATTAAGGCTGGTAATGCCCAATAGTGGCTGAAAGGAGCCTTTTCTCTGCACATCCTCTCTGGGCTGTGAGGGCTAGATGAAACCTAAACGATGGGCCTGATTGTAAAAAAGCTCTCCCCTGGGGATGCTGGTTTGCTGCAGAGAGGGGAACCATCTTCATTTGCCAACCGCAGAGCTGAGGTTGCCCCCACACTCTGACTGTACAGAGCAAGAGGGGAAACGCAGTTCTATAAGCTCCAAACTTTCTTCAGCTTCCTTCTTGTGTGCCTCAAAACCCATCATGGTATGGGTATGATCTCCAGGGTCTGGGAAGTGATGATCTCCAGAGTCTATGGCTGCATGAGGAGCTGTGGGTGCAGATCTGTCCTGCTGCAGCTCCCAGACTCAGGTATTAATTAAAATGCACTGTGCTGACATTACAGTGTGAGCAGCAAGCTGTGGAAGTCTAAAAGCAGACAGATCTCCTGTTCATTGACCTCTGCTGGAAGGAGCACAGCTTCCAGGGAAGGGCTTGGACCAGAGGTTGGGTCTAGGTACCTGGGCAGGTGAGAGAGCCTTCAGCCTGCTCTAGTGTCAGTGTAAGAAGCCTTGGCTTAGACTTGACACTGACTCCCTTGGATCACTTTCTTCTCAGACACCCTTCCTGCTTCATGCTGTGCTATGTGCAAAGAATGTCCTTGTGGTTTTAACTCCAGGCTGGGACACTGGGGGTCTGCTGCATCTGGGTGACACTGGAAAAGTCTTCCACCATGCCATGCTCTGCTAGCTCAGAGCTGAAGTTTCTTATCTCCTGATTTATAAGACTGAATGAGTATTTTCTTCTCTCTGTTTTCCCCATCTCACCTGTTTCTGCATCTGTTTAGTCTGCAAGATCTTCAGGTCAGGTCTACTTCTCACAGACACAGTCGTGTTTCGAGCTTGCCTGGGTCACCTCAGGTCTCCTGGTTTACTCTTTGATGATGATGGACTGGGTTTTGATGTATCCTGTGACACCAGGAATCTGTGATAATCCAGCTCCTGTGCTAAGCAACCATTTCTGCTCTCTGTTCCCCTGGGTGCAACAGTAAATTAGAGGTTCTTTGAGGCAAGGACAGTCTTTCAAATAAACATCAGTAAAATACCCAGCACATGGGTCTCTGATAGACGTTCTTAGGCTTTAGTGGATACAAGTATTTTATTAATACTGGCAATAACAAGAGTATGATAATAATAGGAATAACAATTACAGCCACAACCTAACATAAAACTACTTTCTGTCATTTTGAAGCCAAATGACTTTTAAAAAATCCCCTCCTAATGTTTATTTGAAATATGTTACACTTGTTATGCTTCAGTTTATTTAGATTTCAAGAATCTAATTTCTTAATTTGAAAATTTTGTAGATTGAAAGTTTGAAAAAAATATGGAGAAATGTGAATGATTTATTTTCAAAATCTAAGATTTCACTGAAATCTGGAAAGAGGATGGCCAGTTCTGTTCTCCACGTGAACTTTCTTATGTGTAGGATTTGAAAGCTGCTGTGTGCTTAGTGTGAGAGCTAACATTATAAATGCTAAAAAATTTCTCTTTATTACAGAATGTATATTCTCAGTCCATTTCTTTCTGTGATAACAGCACCCCAGGGTTTTTCTTAAGAAAGTTAAGACCCCCACACGCACACAAATTTCATTTACTAGCAGGAGGAGAGCATGGTCATGCGTATGTGACTATTTCAGGATTGACGTGATTGAATATGTGTGCTGTAACACATTAAGTGATGCAAGAGTTAGCATCTGTCCAGGAGCTTTTCTTCAGGCACTAGAGTTGTGTTCTGTATCTCAATTGTATCAGTGTGGTGGCTTATGTTATTGCTGTGCTGTTTTGTCCTGAGCTGTAACTCATGCCTAAACTTCCCAGATGGCCTGGGACAGACTTCTGCTTCTTGGGTGTTTCAACCACAGCTTGTACGGCAGGGACCTGGTCTAAGACTGAAGCCTCTCATCACATAAAGAAATACTGTTGTAGTTAACAAAAGAGGAAGGAACTATCCCAAAGAGGTTGGGAACATTTATGTGAACCTACAATATTCAATGGCTAGTTGTGTGGAAGTGTTACTGCTCTCGTTGCTTACTGGCACCTTCTGAACCACTCATGTAAGCGCCACTGCAGAGATTATAACCTGGTTAAGATGTGTTGCTGTAGTGATCATTGCTACACTAATTTCTGAACCTTCAACATCTTCCAGAAAATGTTCTTTCTCCTGTTGGTTTGCTATGAAGATAGGAAGCTAAGACTTGGTGCTAACTTAAGTGTTGTTCTTTCACATTGGGGGATGTCTTTTCTCCATTCAGTTAGAATCATAGAATGGTTAGTGTTGGAAGGGACCTTAAAGATCATCTAGTTCCAACCCCCTGCCATGGGCAGGGACACCTTGCACTAGACCAAGTTGTGTTCTTGAAGGAGCTTTAATCATCTATTCTCTCTGCTTTCCTTTTCTTTTGGTGCAATTTTTCAAGTAAATTGCTTACTGAAAGTAAATAAATTCCTCTCAGGGTCTTGAGCTGTAATTTTTTTACATGGAGGGCAATGGATTTTCACGTTACTCACTCAAAGTGAGGGTACATCTAATTTAAGTCTGTGATGCTCTATGTTCATTTTCCTTCAGGACCCATTGACCAAAACTTGTTGAAATTAATTGTGCTGCACCAATTTGATGTCACTGAAATATGAAGGAGAAATATTAATCAGTTTATTAAAAATCCAGCAAATGTCAGAGTGTTACCAGTCCTAATTAATATGTGTTTAAATTCTCTGCCCTGAGCCCTCCAGTCTTTTATTTTGTTTAAACTGAAGCTTGACATTTTCAGTCAGCGCATTATTGTCTAACAGCGGGAGAGTGAAAGCTATACCCCTTTCCTTAAACACGCCAGGCTGTGGAATGTGCTCCGTCTTGCTCCCCTTCCCTTTCCATTTGTTAGATACCGGACACAAGCCCCTGACTCTGAGAAATGGTGAAAGAGTCAAGCCTCAAACCCTCCCTGTAGCTGGAGTCCAAAAGCTGTATTTCAGGAATTTAGGAACAGCAATGGGTAAATGCATTAGTGATGTCAGGAAGGAATTTTTCTGTACTAAAACAATAACACCATCTACTAATTGGTTCTGAGTTTTGAAGCTTACTCCATAATTTGTAACTTAAAAACATGGACAAAATTCCCAGGTGATAGCAGCCAATGGTTCCATCAATAAAAAAGGAGACAAGGAAGTATTTTCATACTACTCATAAAATATTTTTGCTAGGAGAAATTTGACTTTCTCTAAAATTATCCCAACCACACTGTTGTGTACTCCTCATCTAGCATCTCTGTTATAATTTCCTTTCTCCTTCAGTTCTTCCAAGTAGTCTCAAATTGGTGGAGCAGTGGTCTCAGTTCTGGCAGCAGGTCCTCCATGTAGAAGGATGCCACTAGGGTTGCCTTGCCCCTTCAATAGCTGATTTCCTGGGGGGATATCTCATTAACATGTCCTTGGTTTATATCTTGTTTGCATCCTGTTGACTGAATAGGCTCAGGATCCAGCGTGCTTTTGGGCAGGACCTTATTGGTAATGCTGAAAGCTCCTGAGAGTGGGAAAGACTTTCAGGAACACCTGAATTAGTCCCATTTTCACAGGTGATTTAGAAATCTCACTTACTTTCCCCTTAGAGGCTATGTACAATGAGACAGTCCTCAAGAGCGCAGAATAACTGTGAGACCAAACCTCAACAGCTGGCACAGAGTAACTGTTAATAGTAGCTGTTCTGCTCTAGTTCCCCATGAGGACATATGTTTCTGTCCTAAGCCTGCTCTCAAATGGTTTAGCTTAATCCTGCTTTGGAGATGGGTTAGCCTAAATCAGAGTAGAGAATATCCTGCCTGGGGCACTGATGTGGAGTGGTTACTGAGCCTGCAGTTGTATCCTAACTCTGTGGCATTAACTTCTGGTGATTCTCCTGGAGATATGTGTGTGTGACATTTGCCAAGGTGAGATGTATGTTGAATATAAGGCATATATTGGAAATAAAACAAAGAAAACCCCATGCTTCAGTGGTGCCTTCAGACATGTTCCAGCTGGAATAAACCATTGTAACGGCTGTATACGGATGGGTGATTGTGAACCTGGGTCTGTACGGCAGTAGTTTGGTCCTTTCTGGTTGGATGGGCCGTAAGAATTACATCTGGCTCTCCAGACCTCAGCTGAACCTGCCTTCCAACCTCCCTGCTGTCATTTACCTCTTTTTCTGCCGCAGTACCACACAGGTTTAGTTTGGGAAGTGCCTTCTCCGTCTTTTCCTTACAACTTGTGCATACTTAGTCCCAGAAAGATCCTGTATCCATAACTTGCACTGTTCTCCATCTTCACCTTCCAACCCTGGGTTTTGCTGGCTTCTTTTCCAGCTCTGAGTGATGTTAGAAGAAGAGGTCTCCACTGCTTCTAGCTAGCTGGAGATGGTTCACATAACTAAAATGTGTTCAAGCTCCTTCCTCTCCTGGGATGGGTACTTTTAATCCAGTGCTATTAAACTTCACCTGATGCCTTCTGGCTTTGCTGTAGCTGCCCATAAATCCATCCCCTTATGTCTAACCTGGCTCCTAACATGGTGAATTTTGATGAGATTTTTGCCTTTTCTCTGTCCCTCTGCCCATCTGTCTTCCCATGCATCACACCTATACGGTTCCCACCAGCACAGCACTGAACTGCTTCGTGCTCTCAGTGCCTTACAGCCACATTAAAGGATTTGCTTCTGATTAAGCTAAAAACCTTGTGTGTGGAGACTGATTTTCTGGGCCGTGGGCGAACCACATAACCACAAAACCATCCTTCCTGACACTCTGTTTTGTCTCTGCTTATCATCACACAGACGAGTGCGGATCACATCCGCTGTGGCCCTTCCTAGCGTGCTTCACCCCACATCAAGGACTCTGCAGTGTCAGGGGGCGGCAGCAAGCGGAAAGGAACTCTGGGCCATGTAGCATCAGCCTGTTCAGTGAGCAGGGGAGCTTCAGGAGTCGTATGTCCTGCAGCTTTGTGTCTTGTGGTTGGATTCACTGTTGAGCGAGGTTGGGGCACCGTGGGCTTCTTTCATGCCACAGTGTCTCTTGAGAGTCTTGGTTTTTTTTGGTATGGGGATCAGACAGATTGAAAAACTTACTCTGTCCATCTGGCTATTTTGTATTTCTGGGCAACGTAGTAAATGTTGTAGAGTGTAACACTTGTCAGATAGCAGTCAGCTAAAAGGTTCAGTGCTGGTTTAAAGAGTGGGACACAGTTCCTTACACTCAGATAGCTTTGCAGATTACTCATTTCAGAGGTAAGGAGTATTTTTCTTATGCTCATGGTCTCATCTGCATAGTTTACTTGTACTCTGTGTACTGTACTTGTACTCTTGTACTGTATTCCTGGAAGTAATATACTGTGTTACATTTCCCTAGCAATGTCAGGTACTAAATAAAAAAAAAAAGAAAAAATTCAGAAATCCTGAATTTTGAGGTGCTTGAAATCCAGATATCAATTTATGATCTTGTGGTCCTTTTTAGTAACAAATCATAAGTGTTGAAGAATTACCTTCACAGTTAAAGTCATCCCCTCTATCAGTTCTGCATGTGTGCGTTGCTTCCTTCAATGGCTGGCTCTTTAAGGATGACAATAAATCAGCCCTTCTATGCTCAGCAGTGCTCAGCAATACAGGACTCCCAACCTGAAAGCAGCCTCTAAGACCATCCCAAAAGAGAACACAGTTTAAATATTCGTCTTCTCTAGAGGGTTTGATTCATCCAGCCCTGGGAAAACCCAGCTTGTTCCCTTCTCTGCTAATGTTGGATTGGGTTGTTTCCCTTCCTTCTGTTCTCTGGGATGATGAACGACCTCCTGTCCCTCAGGACCTAGGATCTCCCAAATCTTGCTTTCCCAGTCAATGTGAAGCCCATGAGACCAGAAAAGTGCTTTTTACACAGCATTGCTCAGGAGCAAAAAAAGGAAATGCAAGTACCCAGCTGTCAACCTCACACTGTCAGCCTGTACACAGGCTAAGAAATGTTTTCAGGAGACACAGTGTCCTTGTTGAGATCTACTGCTACTCTGAGTGCTTAAATCAAGGCTTGTAAGCAAACGTCACCAATGGTTTCACTGCAAAAACCATCCTGAGAAACCCACTTACTATTTGGTTAACATGGCAGAGTGAAAATCTCCCCTAAGCTTAGCTGAGAGATGAGTCATTTCCACCACTGCCTGGGACAGAAGGAGCATTTACTTAGTGTAGCCCCACTTGATGGTTTTCTGTTTTGTGAGTCATCGGGATTTTCTCTTCTGATGGTCACCAACAGAGAGATGTCCCTTGCCATGAGCAGTTGGCTTTCTCCTTTGTCCCCTTGGAGCAGTAGGATCCTAAACTAGAAAGCCCTGTGCAATAGTCTTGTGACACATCTGGTGGTATATGTGGGATTTATGGAGGGATGGCAACTTGCTTATTTAAGTTAACCATGGTTTTAAGACATGTAATCCCTCTGCGCTGTGATTGGTCTTCCTCCAGCTCCATCTGGTTCTACAGCATGCAGACCTGAATGGCACATGGGGGAATAGCCTGTAAACCAGATGCTTAACATTTATTTTTAGTGATGAATAAACTTTGTAAGCATCTCATTATATAGTCGCCTGGCCTAATTAGTAACATTCAGACAAGCATTAATCTGCAAAAATGCTTAGCAGTGCTGGGAGTACTCAATGGAGCTCTGAGGAGACATCTTCTTTGTGGAAGGGAGGGGAGGACATTAGTGGAAACTAATGAATGGTTGGAGCTTTGCTTGGGTCTGCTTAGGTGTTCCAGGGGTTTTCAGTGAGATTGGTCCTCCTGAGTGATTTAAGTGCAACTCTTCACTGATCTGTATCACATTTCAAGTGAATTCACATACAAAGGCAAATTTGATTTTGGCCTTATGACTTGGGTCATCAAAGAACAGGCCATGAAACAACTTGATTAATCTACAGTGATGTTTGTCCCTCCCTCTGCTGCCTTCATCCCACTGCTTTGAAAAAATGAACAGGGCGTGAAGGCGTAGGCTTGCTGGGTCTTCAGGTGCTTGGTCCTACGCCAAGCTCAGCAAGCCCAGCAGTCCCTCACACCTAGATCTCATTGCATCCTATCGGGTGCCTGTCAATGAAACACGGACCCCGTAAGGAGCTCCATGCTGACAGAGACCTAGTGTCACCACAAAACCCCCTTTTCAGGATGGTGTTCCCCTTGAATATCCATCAGATTGGATGTTTCCCCTGCTGTTGGAGAGAAGATGACTACATTGTTATCTTTTGCTGGAGGAAAGCCTATATTAAAGCGGATCCGCAGGTCTGCAATGTACACAGCCAGAGTTATTCTGAGAGGTAGGGCAATAATTCTGAGAGGCAAGAAAGAAGACATAACAAGCAAGTGGAAATTTTTACATAAAAGAAAATAGCTGAGACTACAACAGATATTAATGAACTGAGAAAAGAGACAGATGCACATTAGGGATTTGAGTGATACCTGGGAGCATATTTTATTTTATTTTGTTCATATTTTTACATCTGGCACTTTCACCATATTAATGATTTAAGGAATAATTATTGTAAGGTTGAGTTTCCTTTTAAAAACTTTCAGTGTTCCATCCTGGAATTCATTCCAGATGCTGGTAACTAAAACTGAAGAAACATGCTTCAAAATTATAGTCTTCTCCAAGTCAGGATGACAGCAAAATATGTAAACGACCAATGGCTCTTCTAGTTTCTTGGTTCTTTATGAGCTATCTGATTCCCTTCCAGTTTGTTTAAAATTTTTACCATGCAGATGTTCCTTCGGGTGACCAATTTTTATAGTTTTGAAAAGATTATATCAGTTTTCCATGGTATTGTGTTACTGTATTTCTTGGATTTTTTTATAGCACTTGAAAGGCTAATTTCTTAATCAGACATTACTAGTGGAATGTAGAAAGAAAGGTTAAAAAGCCAAACTGGCACTGAGAATTAAACACAGGTTCGTAATAATATGAAAGGAAAACAAAAAGCATCAACTCGAGGATGTTGTTATTGAATGAAAGTTGAGAAAACTGCTAGGAACATGCATTTTTTATTATTATCAAAGGTGTTAAAATATATACATAGCATATGTTTGGCACTGAATTGTTGTTACACAGTTCTGTAGTATTCAGCTGTCTTGGATAAAAACTATCACTTTGATACTGGAAAATTATTATGAAAATGTTAGTTTTGGGCCTACTAGTAAAAAGCAAAGATTGTCTTGCATGCCAGTAAGGTTTCAGCGGAGGGTTTGCACTGTTTCCAGAAACCATCTTTGGCAGCCACCAAGTTTCACCTCCGTCAACAAGTCTGCATAACATTTTGTCCTTCTTTATCCTTGTCAGGAGAGCTGATGGGGAGACAAGAGATTCGAGTTGGCTTCACACCCTGAAATTCAGAGACGGATTTCAAACACCACATTAGGATTATAAGTAGCAGTTGAAACAGGATTTAACAAATGTTGGTACAAACATTTAGAAGTACTCAGAAAGAAAGAAAAAACCTCCCACTATAAGATTACTCTTTGTTGTTTCAAGGTAACCATGAATGCTTGTTGTATTGACGCACCTCTTATGCACGGTTTGGGTTTGGTCCCATGCTACCATGATTGCAACAGTCAGATCAGATGCAGTGTCTTTTTTTCCCAACTGTTCCCAAACTCCAGGTTTCTTCAGCTCTAGGTTTTGAGCTGGTCTCATCCCTCCAACAGGTATGCTGTTTCCAAATTCTTCTCAGTGGTATCCTGTTTCTGGAAGCTTAAGATTCAAAGTGGGTTGCCTCTTTCCCGCAGACTAGTTTCCATTGAGTCATATCATGTTCATGGGAACAAAAAAACAAACCAGAACTGTGTTAGTTTATAATATTGTGTAAATGTTACGTAACTTGGCTTCTGAGAGTTTGCTTTGCTGCCTTCTGGAGCACTGGAAATTGGCCACAGCTAGAGGCAGGACGCTGGGCTGGTTTTGTTGGCCCTCCAGCTGGTGTTAGCAATTTCTCTGGAGTCTAGTCAGGGAGTCCTGCTCACATGACTGGCATTAAATCATCAAGTTTAGGGTCAGGCATAAGGTTTTCATCAGATGACAGAGGCTGGGACCTGCCACCTCTTCTCTGTCTTCAGCTGCAGCACAGAGCACAGCCTGCTGCTGAGCATCACCTGGGAATTTGCACCTAACAAATTCCCTTGCTGTTTGAAGGACCCCTAGGCATCTCAGTGCCTGTAATATTTCCTTCTCTCCTCCTGTTTTATGTTGTAATTTGTGGCTTTTGGTGTTTTCTACAGCTTGTTTTAGGCTTGTTACAAGTTTGGGGGAAATGTTTTGCAGCTTCCTCTCTGTGTATGGGAGGGGAAACAGGAGCAGAAGTGTTGTATATCCTACCTCTCCATTATTTTTGAAATTTCAGGGGACTTGATCTCATTCTGCACCTCTGTTCCTAGGTAGAAATGTACTTTGCAGCAGAAAATGAAGTGGTGCGATACAGAAACATTGATATCTACTGTCCTGGAGGCTTAATGCTTGATGTGTATGAAAATATGTGTGAAAACCCAATTGCACGCTCTGATCATTAGATTAGGGATAAGTCCTCATTCATGATGGTTTTTCTAAATCAATGGAAAACAGGTTTACCAACTTATTTCTGTCCTGTGCTTTTCAAAACACTCCTTAGTGTTGCGTTGTTGCCCAAAGATCTCTGCCTGCAACTCCATACAAAGGATTTTGGAACAGAGGTGGTGTTTGGATGGAGCAGACGTGAGACTTCCTGGGAGAGCATCTGCCCAGAGCAGGGCTAGCACTAGCCAAGGTTACCAAGTGCCTTATTTCCACCTCCATGGAATCCATGCATAAAACCCACTGTAAGCCAAACCACAGGCTGCAAATCAGATTTTCCTCTAAAAATCATTAGCAACCCAAGCTAGGGGTTTGTTTTTCATGCATTTTATTTTTCAAACTCTTGGGGAGGTGGCTATCTTGACTTCAGCTCAGTAGCCTTTGGAGCCAGAGCGGCTGCCTGACCTCAGATACATGTCCTAAAGGCTGTACCTGCATAGGTCTGTGTACTGAGCAGGAGCGATGCTGAGAAGGCAGTTAAGAGCTGAACTGAATCCAATACAATTGAGAATAAATCAAGCCCTTCTGAGCCTTCCAAGAAGCTTGATAAAAACTTAATACATACCTTTCCTCAGCTGTTGTCTTCCATTCCTTTTCCTCTCCCTCAGCCTGAATTAAGTGAAGCCATCCATGGGTTCACATGAGGAGGAGGGCGGTGCAATTTCCATGCCAGACATATGGTCTCTCACTAGATTTACCTGGAGCTGGTTTGTGTGGTATGAAAAACTACTGTTAATATGATCAATATTAAGTGAAATAAATAGACTGTAAAGAACCCAAACCCTGTGAGCTCTGCCACTGGAGAAAGAGGATGCTCCAACCAGACATGCTGCTTGGAAGAAGGGCAGCAGGGCATGTTTCCTCTGATCTCTCTGAATTTGAGGGGGGTGGTATCTTGGTAGATTAAGGATAGGTCTAACTCTCTGAAAAGTATATACAAATACCAGAATGGCATTTCTGGTCGCTGGGACTACATCTTAGACCTGGCACTTCCCTCCTGTTCTCTGCTGTTAAGATTCCCGTGCATTTACGCTAAGACAGAATTGACCTTTTGCTGTGCTCATCTGTATTGCAAGCATGCTGCTCTCTGAGGGAAGAGAAATGGAGATGCTTTAGGTGGCATTTTGTTTCCTACACAAACAGCCATTTAAGTGAGAAATCAAGGACCTGACTTAAGAAATGTCAGTGAAGAAAAATACGGGTATTCGTATAAATGTGAATTATCCTGCAAGAAAAAATTAATTGGAAATTAATGTAATTTTCTAAAAAATCCAAAATAATTTGTATTGAAAGGGTTATTAGGGTTGACAAAATAAACATTTCCTGTTGTGGTTTCTGCAAAATATCTCCAGTGGCAGTTGGGTATTACCTTAGAGTCATCTATAATTTGTGTTCTCTAGGGAAATATTTCTGTGATTACATATAGGTCTGGAAGTTACACTAAGTATGTCTCTCCTGGATCAATGCACCCTGGAAGACTTTATCTTCATTAGTTATAGTCTCCATCATTCCAGTGCTCTGAAGAATACATTTAAAGTATCAAGTGTAGTCATTATAATGCAATAGGAAATAGTCTAATAAATTATCTGTCCTGTTATTATTTCTAGGACAAATATTGGATGTAGGAGAGATTTATTGGATGGATATATTTGTGAATTTATATTATAAATTAATTTTTTTGGAAACTGGGTCTGTTCTTCACACCAAGACCCCACAAGGATTTAATTAAAGGCCTATTAGTCAAACTAATTCCTGACATGACATAGGTTTGTATTACACAAACATATTTGACTTTCCAAACATGCTTGTAAGATTTGGCATTTTGCTGAAAGATACCTATTGATAAACATAATTGGGAGAAATTACTGAAAATAAATGGTGGCTTCCAGTGGATGCATGAATTACCTCGTGTTACTGGTTCCTGAGAAAAAACCCCGATGTATTTTAGAATAATGTAGAGCTGTAATAAAATCACTTCACCTGAGATAGATGCAGAATATTGGAAATGGCCCTTTATTTAGAGAGAAAAAAGATAAGGCTCACACACACTTCAAAACCAGACCCAAATTTGTAAGATGTAACATAAGCATGAAAAATAGGTCCATGCTGTAACATAGTTAACGCAAAATGATGAGAGAAGTGCAGCACCACTGGTCACAGTGCAGACGTGGGAGCTGGGATGTCGGGGCTCCCCTCCCGTCTTCGTCACAGATTTACGGATGCAATTGGAATCTAAGACAGGGTCTTATTCAGACCTTGCTTAGGACTTTGTGATGGCATTTTTCCGGGGCTATAGAGAAACCCGGCTTGGTCTGAATCTTTCATCATTCTCTTAAAGGGAGACCGTGTTGGTTGTGATACCTCTGTGCATATACAATTGCAGGGGTAATTGTGCTACTTCACCCTCACCTGTGGAATAGGGATAACAGTATTTCTACTGGCTTTTCTCTGTTTTAGTTTTTAGAACAGAGACCAGGGAAAGGTAAAGTCATAATGGGATTTTAGTCTCAGCTTTGCTTCTGTACCAATAACAGCAGCCATGGATACAGCTGGATGGGGGACGGGTAACTGTGAATGAGCCTGCCACTGGAATTCAGACCTGGCAGAGGTTAAGAGGAACAGATGTAATCATAGCGCTTCTCCTTTCAGTCAGGGAGTCTATATAGTGTGACTGGACATTGCTGAGCCTACTTTGGGTTTAGGCACAGCTGATCTGCCTTGGGGTCCATTCCAGTGCTGGTTTCTTTGACTCTGTTAGATGTTTTCACACAGAGATTTTACAGGGACTGCTGATATATCATATCTCGGCTAATTCAGCAGACACCTTTGTACTATTAGTAAGAAGATATTCCCCTATCATATCTAAAATGAAGCTTATTTTACATCTTCTTGGCACAGAAAGTATTTTGTTAACCTCTTATTCCAGAGCCACAGAGGTAGAATTCATCAGATTAACATTTTAGCTTCGTGGCTTCATCAGAAGAGTCTTTTGCTGTTTGCATCTCCCAAAGGGACAGTGATCCCCTTCTAACACCCGTGTGTTAGCTCACAAACACATCAGTCGGATTTTAAAGGCAGCCTTGCTCTTACCAAGACAGTAAGTAAAGAAAGACTGTTTCATCAGTTCCCATCTACAACCCGAGACCGTATCCGAGTCAGTCAGCTCCTGCGGGTTTAAATCACGCTGGTTCAGTTTTGGCAAGTACGACATAGGCAGAAGAAACAAAACTTGCCCTCCCACCACAGATGTAGGTGAAGGTGCCACACGTCACTCGTGGTGTGATTCAGACCTGGCCAGGGAACAAATTGCTTGTGGAAGAGAATGGCTCTGAGACAGCACAGACTGGGTGGTTTTCAATGAAGGTTTAATTAATGAAAAAGCTTTCTGCAACCATTCTGGGATGAGTAAAAAATGGCTTGGATTTTTAAAAGTTTATCTACAGATATTTTTAAAACCCTCACGTTTTTATGCAAACTATTTTTTTTCCTTTACCAAGTTCTATATTTTTGAAAACTAAATGTAATTTTGAGATTTTTTTGGTGAACAAAGTGTTGTGGTTTACTCCCATCTGGCAACTAATCACCGCACAGCCACTCACTCACTCATTCCTCCTCTCCTGTGGGATGGGGAGGAAAACTGGAAAAAACCCTAAAACTCGTGGGTTGAGATAAAAACAGTTTAATAGGCCAGGAAGGGAAAATAAAATAATAATGTTAATGATAACGAATATAAAAAACAAGAGATACACAGTGCAGTTGCTCACCACCCACTGACTGATGCCAGCCAAGTTCCTGAGCTGCAGTCACTGCCTGTGGCCAGCTCTTCCTGGTTTATATACTGAGCTTGACAACATATGGTGTGGAATATCCTTTTGGCCAGTTTGGGTCAGCTATCCCACCTGTACCCGCTCCCACCTTCTTGTGCATCTCCTTGCTGGCAGAGCATAGGAATCTGAAAGTCCTGACTTTAGTATAAGTACTGCTTAGTAACTACCAAAACATCAGTGTGTTATCACGTTAATGTCATGCTAAATGCAAAACACAGCACTATACCAGCTACTAGGAGGAAAATCAATTCTATTCCAGCCAAAACCAGGACACACAGAAACCAAAGTCTTGCTCTCATTCTGTATCCCTACAGCCTCTGTCTCAACATCCATGGGTTTTTTTTTTTTTTTTTTTTCCTATTCACAACAGTGGAAACAGTATTGACATTTAAAAAACCCAAACCAAAATAAACCCCACCAAAATATAGGTTGAATTTATGCCTGGGATGCTACAAAACCTGTTGGTGAGCCTTCAGCACAGAAAATGTATGGGAAGTGGAATGGAAACTGGGAAGAAGTATCATGATGTTAGAGAGCTACAGGCATGAATAATGTCATTGACCATGGTCTTAGCCCTTCCCTGGACAAAATAATTCCAGTTAACTCCCCCATTAGATGAAGAGATTAACCTCATCTCCTTCAGTAAGGCCAAGTATATGAAGGTAACTCCATATACTTTGAAATAAGTGAGGGCTGGAATATGACTATCATGGCTAGTTTGGGTAGATGAGAAAAAAAGGAGAACTAATGGTGCATCTGTGCCTGAAATGGGGGAACTCAGTGGTTTTTTTCAGGCCTGATTGAAGACAGAGGAGGGAAGCAGATGATGTTGGCTCTTGTCCTAGCAGTGGTGGTGAAAGTGAAGGCTGTTTCAAGCCCTGCAGTCCTCTGTGAGAAACTAAAGGAAATTTCTCCGCAGACTTTAATGGAAAATGTTCTCTGCTTTTCAGGCTCATTCTTGCTGAAAGTGGAAAATTATTCTAGAAATTAAACTTCAATGGAAAACAAGATTTTTGAAACTTTGAACTTGCCTGTTTTCCAGGAAACCCTTAATTAATAGCCAACATTATTAGAGAGAACAGATGAGTCATGAAAACCTCAAGACATTTTGAGCATGAACTAGCAAAAAATGAAAAAGAAACAAATTGTATAAGAAATAGCTAGAACATATTTTTCCTATCTGCTCTCTGAATGGCAATAATATGAGGATTTCAGGCAATATGAATCACCTATTCCAACCCAGAAAATGAGACTGAATTCTCCTCCCAGCCCACTGGGTGACACTCCTTTGCAGTCACCTGCACCAGACCGGTTTACACCAGCCTGCAATTTTGTCCTAAATCTCGTGTTAATGTGGTGTTTGACCTTAATCTCTCCCTACACCCTGGCCAGTTTAAGAGCAGGACTTCAGGGGATTATAGTGATCACAAAATCAAGGCAGAATTCATACTGTGCGGTTGCAGTGCAACTTGACCTACAGTATACTGGAAAGAAAATTATACCTTAGTAAACCTAATAAAAGCAAATGAACTTACCTATTTCTTTATTTTAACCTGCTTCAGCTTGGGGACTAAAATTCATTTGTGGCAAATGCATATAACTACAATTCATCCTCCTAATCTCTTTTCTGAAGGGTTACAAAGTTGTCAGTGAAAAGCCTAAGTAGAGCACTAAATATCAGTACTGTTGCAGCCGTAGGGGCTACTGTCATGTCCATCGGTTACCAGTTTTTCATCTCGAGACTTGTAGAGGTTAAGGTGCTGCTGCAAAATCGGAGAGATCTTTGCACCAGCAGCCCTGGTGACTCAAAATGCTAAGGGAAGTACACTGATTTCAGAAGGCACTCGTGCATCTTTAAGATCACACTGATTTGTCATCTTTAATGGCTTTTATCCCTTCCTAGGTTTGATTTTTGAGAATTCAACCGTTTCTTTGTCCTTTGCCAGATAGTTATGTCATAAATATTAATTTTTTTTTTTTCCCTGGAAATAATCTGCTGAATAAGAAGGTTGTGTAATGACTTCCACCTTTCCTCCTCATTTTTACTGTCATGAATATTGTCAAAGGTACTGCCTTTTTCTGACACAGCCCATGGTCTTGATGGCAGCACTGTTGCAAGACTGTATTGAAGACTGACCCAGAGAAAGACTGTTCCTTCCAAACTCCTTTAGAAATACCAATCAATGTTGCCATCTGGAGGACACACGGCTTTACAGTAGACCCTGTTTCCATTTTATACTGCTGCTGTGATACCCCCATCATGAAAGCCCAGTTCACCACAAACAGTTGTTACGCTGCTTTTCATGTCCCAGATTTTCTTCAGTTCCTTCTGCAACTGATTATATTTGTTAGTCTTTTTTTTGTATGTTCCATGAAGCCTATCATTATTGTATTACTTTTACATCTGAGAAATTGTTACTATTATTATTATTAAATAATAACAACCATATCTGGTACCTCGATTAGATAGAAATACAGAAAACCCAACCCAAACCCTGTGTTTCATTTACCAAAGATTTCTGGTGTCTTGGAAAAGCTTTTCCCCTCAAAGCAAGGACGGTGTAGCGCTGCAGTCTCGGAACAGGCAGAGCTCTGGCTCGCTCTCTGTAGGAAAGTCAAATAGCAGATTTCTCATGAAACTGGATCATGGATATTAAGCACTGAGATAGGAAGGGCTTCTACACTAATCAATTTAACCCATTCATTTGAAATATCCTTAAAGATAAGATATCACCTCTTGTCAGATGTGTAGATATTAGATGTTAAATGTAGTCCAGACTGCTTCTACGACCTGTATGGTGAGTGCGGTGTCTCCACGGGATCGTTCATCCGACATAGCTAGACATCTGCTGTGGGAAGGAATGAAGAGCTCTCCAGAGGGGTGAAACCATCTCCACTGGCTTTAGAAGAAGGGTCTAGAGAAGTCTTTTCAACTAGATGTTTAATTTTTAGATAGCTGAAGGTAACTGAGGTGAGCATATGTGTCTGCCAAAGTTGGGTTAATACATTTATATGTCTTGAGACACGGACATCACTAACGTAGACCAAGGTATGTCCTCGTTTGTTCTGGGCTGAGATAGTGAATTCTTTGTGATATAAAGTTAATGTTAACCATTATAATTCCAGAATTTCTGTAATTAGTTTTGTAATGATTTTATAAACAACCTCAAGCATGAAAGGGGTAATCCCAGCATGTTTGTGTGTCATCGCACATCATGTGATTCTGCAGCTGTCCCTGAACATGCACCTGATATTCCAATTTATGCTGAAACCTAGCACAATAGTTAAAAATTACCCCTTTGGATTTTCTGCTTCTGAACTGCTTTCTCTTCCCTCGAGCTATTTCATATCCGATATGAAGCCCATTGCTCCAGAGGAGCTCTCTTCTGACCTCCTTGAACCTTGGACATGGGCCTGTTTTCCTTTCTTGTGCTTTGGTTGGGATTGGGTGGAGCAGGTGTGGTTGGTGTGACCATTCCAGACCCTTGGGTCTGAATTAATTAGCTCTGGACAGCATTTTGAGTAAGTACCTTTAAGAAAGACACTCAATCTAAAGCACCACAGGTTACTTGAGCATTATTAGGAATGGATAACAGTGTTGGAAATGACCATCAGATGTCATCTTTGCCTACTTCCTGCTCCAAGCATTGTCCAGCTCTGCATAAGCCTCTTGGCCAGATGTTTGTTTAACCTGTTCCTAATGGCCTTTACTTTCAAAGATCCCACCACCTCCCCAGACAACCTCTTCCAGGCATTCACAGTCCTCCCTGCTTAAAAGAGCTGTTCTTTTTCCCTAATATTTTATCCAAGCTTTTTTCCTGCAGTATCAGCTTATCATTCCTCATCTTATTCTCCACTGACACAAAGTTAGAAATTGCAGAGTCAAGAAAACAGAACAGTGATTTTTCTTTACTGGCTGAGACAGAGACATCAAACACAGTTGTCGATGTCAATTTGGGCAGCACAGATGGCCCCTCTTCAAACATCAGTCAGCCCAGAAGGTGATTTCTGGTTCTCAGTGGAAACAACATCCCCAAGTTGTTGTATCCCGTAAGCTCCCTGGGATAATAGCTTCCAGCAACGTACACCACCATGTGCATACTTCAGTGTGCCAAAGCTCCCATGACCTGAGGGTAATAACTCGAGTAGACAGTGGCAGAGGATGGATATTGCAAGGTTCAGTGGGAGTGGTCCTTGTAAAAATTAATTGATTTTAGAACAGATTACACCCCAGAAGATCTTGACAGTAGCATCCCAGGAGGAAATGGGCAACCATCCATTCTATAACCTCCACTGTTTTTGTCAGCTTGCGAGTTAGGTTCCCTGCTCCATAGGGTGTTTATAAATCGTACGCAGGAGCCTGTATGGACACATATAGAGACATATGGAGACCTCGTGTTCCCTTGCCCAGACTCTCCTATACTCATTCTAATTTGAAGAAATGCCTCAGTTCCTAGCTGGCCTTTTAGTGATTCATGGCGTGTTCCCTCAGTATTCTGGTTGCAAAATTGGAATGCAAGTTCAGTAGGGGCAGTTTTGTAAGCAGAATGACATTAGTTTCAGAGTTGAGGATTTTATTTTAAACACAATGTAATTTCTTATTTAATGACTTTTCAATTAGTCTTTTAAATAATTTTATTCTCTACTGGCATAGTGGGTTTCAGTACAGTGTTAATTAAGTGCTTCAGTTTCTACTTTTATCTATTAGCAAACTTCTTAGTACTACCAGTTTGTAAATAGTGTGAAGCTGGAAACTGGGGTGTGCTCACGTATGCTCAGCCATGTTGTGATATAATGCCACCTGAAAATCTCAAAACATGCTATAAGATGTTTTTCCTGTGGATTGTTCAGAGCACTGATGGAAACTGAGGCACAGTGCAGTGATGTGATTTGGTCCGAGAGGTCTCTTCAAGCTGTGGAAGAGCCACAAAGACCCCCAAAGTCTACCTGTGCCCTTCTCTGTGCTGGTGTCCTTGCCCATGATGGTGCTCAGGGATTTAATGGTGCTTGTACCCATTTTGTGCCTTTGTCTCCCTCACTAAATCATGTGTTAAATTCAGTTGAAATTATCCAGTGGCCTTGAAGGCCGTGGAGAGGACCTTGTCTGCATTTCCAGGTCTGGACAGGCTGGCACACACTGCCATCGCATTAACAAAACCCTTGGTGGGACCACTTCCTGCTGCCTTGGAAATTGCAATGTTTAAGGCAATAATTTTGCTATCAACACTGTTTTCTTTTGTGTCCCTCCCCCCAAATAGAGCAATATTTCACCCCAAATGAAATGGGCTGTCACTTTCAGAGCAGCACATTTGACTCCTCTGTGTGACTTTTCCATTTCTGTCTTGTTGAATGCAGCGTGTTGTAGGATGATAAATGATTACAGAGCAAAGTAAAAAAAAAAAAAAGGCAAAACACGGCTAAAATCAAAATGTTTCAGCTTTGTTGAAAAAACACATTCCAATTGAGCCAAAGTGAGTTTTTTAAGGAAGTTTCCTAATGGGGAAATTGTAATTGTGAGCAGAGGGAATTGTAAGCAGCTCCAGGGATTTAGTAAAAATATTTATTTTTGCAAAGGATCATGCAGGAACCTTTTCCATAAACGACCCCCAGCAGAGATGTACTAACCCTTCTCCTCATCCCTAGGGGGATCAGAACATTTCTTGAGACTTTTGGGATTGGGGTTGGGAGTCTTTGGAGAGGAATATGCAGTTCTCACTATGCTCTACCACAATATATTGCATTTATCCCACTTCAATGTGCAAAGTGTGTCTTTAATTTCCAGTGAACAAAAATTTGGTTTCCAGTTCTGCCTTGTTTTCACCATATATTTTCCAAACCCACTTTTTTTTTTCATTAATGTTCACCTTTAACCTATTGATTTGTTATAAAAACAAGCCCTTTTATAAAGGAAAGGTGAAAGGAAATGAGGGAAAACATAAACACATTGCAAAACTAAGGATTTCCCAGAATAAACCCACATATAACACAAATATATGATGTAGCTTCTTTTATTAGCACTGTAAAAAAGAAGGCAGGGAAAAATGTGAAAATACATTAGGGATTTTAAAGCCAAGCAAATCAATTAGTCATTACTGACATAAATTTCCCTTTCTTGGGGACGTTCAACCTTCTCATATCCCGTGGATGAACTCTAAAGCACCTGTAGTAGATCTGTTTTCAGTAAAGAGATTTAAACTACTGTAGATGTTTTTCCAAGGAAAATACAATGTTGACAGAATAATGCGTGGAAGAAGAGGCTACTAAGGCAGCTGCTATAAATTGCCAGCGTTGTAATCCCTCTTGCAACACGACCAACTTCACAGGATGTGCATTTGTTGATGCTCTACATATGGTTTTGAGTAAAAGTAATTTCCCCCCCGCAACATGACGAAAACTAAGCATGCCCTGCAACTGAAAAAGGAGGGTCCTCCCCTCCCTGAGCACTGGAACAATGATGCTCATTTTGAAAAACAGCGTCAGGTTTTCACAAGTATCTCCATAACCGGGACAGATGGCTGCGTCGCTGGCATGGGTTAGGAACGAATGTTCCCTGCTGCCCTGGCAGGTCCTGTACTTGGGGGCTCAGGTGGTCCCTCTGGAATTCTTACCTTTCCTTGTGCTGCCAGTGGAGGTGGGTCTGTGGTAGTGTGGTACACTGTGCTTTCTGTGCCCCCAGGTCTGGCAGGGCAGGGGAGCACCCAATTGAGCAAGATAGTGGGAACCTCTTCCACTGTCCTGGTGTAGTTTGGCTGTTGAGTCTTTCCACTTCTGCATCCTTTTCCCCAAAGCAATTCTAGCATCTTAACCTTGGACACAGTAAGGCACTTATAAACCCTTCTGCAGAGTCAAAGCTAATTCTGTGCTATTATGGTGGTGTTTTGTTGAGGTTTTTTTTTAGCAAAGTTGTTAATTTCAGCATTTCCAGCCTCTCCTCCTAGTGGATGCAACCCTGAACCCCTCTCCTGGTAGCTGGATTAATTTTCTGCTGGATCAGTTCCTTGTCTGCTTCACCACGTGGCTGCAGAAACAGTTGCCCATGGCTGGTTCAGCCCAACCGCGGCTGCTTGGGAAATCACTGCCTGGGGTTTCCTGAGTTGGGGTGGGTTTTGAACCCCTCAGGGGTGATCCTGAGTGCATGGGTGCTCACAGAAATAACCACTGAGTGGAACTGGAAAACAGGAAGGGAAGGGATTTTATGGCAGAGCCCATTTGTTGGGTGTCTAGTGGGAGTGCAAGGAGGCAACCACCACGTTCCCCTTTCTCAACTGTTATTCTTTGCAGGAGCCGTGCTCTGGCTCCTTCTCAGTTATTCTGGTCTTGGCTCTAAGGAATGTTTCTACTATGGATTGTAATCCAGTAACTTTTCCATTACCAATTGCAGCAATAATCAGCACCCAGGACTCTTCTCTAGCACCCTTGAGCAGATGCAGCCAAACTAAACTCCCACATTAATCCTTTATCCCAGCAGCTCTCCTACATGGCCTCATCAGAGGGGCCGGGCATGCTCCCACCCTGTCCCTGCCTTTGGGGATCACGAGGCTGAGCCTGACAAGGTGGGAACTGAACCCCCAGCTTCCCTCAAGTGCTGTAAGTGCCCAAACCATGAAGCCAGTGTGAGCGGTCAGGGCTGTGCCACTCACAGGAGCAGTATGGGATTAGCTCCCACACCAGCGCTGCTGCGTGGGGGAGCCGAATCCCAGCCGTAGCAGTGGGCGATCAGCCCCGGCTCTGCAGACGTGAGACCCAGCTGCACGCCAGCCTGGTGCACTGCTGGGCACTGCTGTACCCCAGGAGAGGAGTGAGAACAGGGGGATAAATAAACTGCCACTGGCATCAGACATCAAGAGACTTTCAATGCTTGGCAGGGGAATTTGCATCTTTTAGCCAGGGAACTAATTTTTTTCCTGTTTGTGGTGGGTTTTTTTTTTTTTTTTTTTATTTCCCTCTAAATGAATGAGGATTATTTCCTATAGAAAAGAATTTCTGTAGATAAAAAAAAAAACAAATAGGCACATTTTATAGACACAAACCACATAGTTAGTGAGAATCCCAATTGCCTGTGGAAAAACAATTTCAATGGATGTTTCTGGCTCCCAAGCCAACGGCTCTCATCTGGCCCTCCCCAGCATGAAAGTCTTGGGAGAACAAGGTCTCCCCACCCTGTTCCTTTCTGGAGGTGCTGCTACCTCCATAGGAGCCTTCCTGGGGACTGTTGGGATGCCAGTGGGAAGGGACAAAAAGCTGTCAGGACCTGGGCACGGGAACTGGAGGACCAAATAGCATTTAGGTAGAAAACCAACGTGTGGCCGGGCTGCATATGGCTGCGAGGCTCCCACCCAGTGCCGTTTGGCCCACGGTCTGATATTTACTGGTTCGCACTTGCCGTATGGGTCTGTGACCTTTTTTTGAAACTTTTTCTTTACGAGTTTATTTTGGCTGGGCTCAGGCATTCATAAAATTCCTAGGGAACAGGAGGTTTGAAGCATAGCTTGTAAAAGGAGGAGAAGGGAGGCGGGAGAATGGATTGAGGAGTAGAGTTTTCCATTACCCTGTCATAGCCTCCCTAACGCGGGTCTTACGCCTCTGAGCTCCTCTCCAAAACCGCGGGCTTCTGAAAAGAGGAGAGAGAAAGGGAGGAGAGAGGGAGAAGCTTGCAGAGCCCTTCCTTCCCCGTTTGGGAGGCAGGACCCGTCCCTAAGTAGATAGGTCTTTCTCCAGTTTCCCTTGTCAGTCATCCTTCTGCAGCTTTTGGTCTTCGCAGCAGGTCAGCAGAGTTGGTGAATAGCTCGGCAAGCACAAGGCATCTGAAACAAATTAGATCTCTTATAGCCACCCAGAGACTGATGATGGATGGAGGTCTGTATTTACAGCAAAACTAATTGGCAACATACACAGACATCCAGAAAAGTATATTATTTTGCCAGACTTTGGAGTCGCTAGGCCCTTTATTTTTTATTGTAGAACATTATACAGCTAGAGATAAAAAAGAACAGTGAAAGTTTTAAATCTAATAAAAGCATTTGACTGCAGAGTAAAAATAACATACACAGAGAAGTTTGATTTGGAATCGAATTTTATTAATGGTCTTTTCTCCGCAAAATGTTTCCAATTAAAAAACAATTCTGAAGTGATGCATTAATAAACTGCTTCCCCCCCCTCCTTTGGAGGGACTGAGATTTTTAAAGGCTGAGGTGGATAAAAAAAAAGCCATTGGATGTTATTAAAACATAATTTAATATAACCTAAATATAGTGCTTGCATACCACGGAGAGAAAGACGGCTGTATAATTAAATTCGAAACAATGATAGTATGTTGACTTTTCAAAGAGAAATATTATCAGATTGTGAGCTGCTGTTCAAAAGACGGGTCTTCTTTAAACACCGAGGCATGTAAGAAGCAATAAAGACCAAAATCAACCAGGTTTCCCTGGACAGCATGTGGCAGATTTAGATTTCTCAAAGGCACAAATAGATGTGAAATTGGCAGCATGTGGTAGAGGAACAGTCTGGGTGCCAACAAGTAGTTTGTATGATTTTTAAATGAATGGCATCTTTTCTGAAAAAAAAAAAAAAAAAGGGAGAAGGGAGAATATATAGAGACAGATAAAATGTATGTTGCAGATCTGGCCTCCAAAAAGTGTTCAACAAAACTGTGTATTTCTGTGTGTCACATTTGTCAGAGCCTGGCTATGGGCGATGAGAGCTTGTGTAAAGTGTTTTCCCTGGGCTGAGAGCTTTGTTCCCTGATATACATATTTGCATGAGAAATAGGTGAGCTCTAGAGAAGGTCAAATGCGTGATGAGAAGGGAGGGGGCTGTGGAGTGGGGAGGGGGCTCTGATTCCCCTGACCACCTACACTTCTGTCCCTTTCCTTATTTTTGTTGCTAAACAGGGATGAGCACAGAGCGACGAGATGATCTCCGTTATTGTCTTCCCGTGCTACAGATCCAACTTTCTCTTTGCTCACCTGTAAGACAAAAAAGCAAGTTCCCTGCCCTATCCCAAATGCCATCACCCAAATCTCCATCATGAGGAACCCTCCTCCCCAAAACAGCCCAGGCAAAGGCAGGGGCTGCGGTGGGCCTGGTGAGCCCCCGCACCCTGCGACACCTCTGCCAGCACAGAGCCAGGGAAAGGGGTCGTCCTCGTCCCACCCTGGCAGGATGAAGACCTTCCTACGCACAACCCTATCATTTGCATCCACTTCAACGCCCCTTTCCCCAGCAGCACCGTGTGAAGGGGTCTTAGTGGAAATGAGAATTAGACCCATGATCTTCCACCGAAAGATTATCCCTGATCGCTCATTATTACTATTATTACTCTGTTTGCTGGGGCGGGTTTTCTTATTCTAAGCTTTTCTCTCTTTTCTTTTTGGCTGCATCTGGGAAGCCGTCCTTTGTGTAAACAGCTATCAGAGTGAGCAGGGGTATGTGATCCATTAGCTCTGCTGAAAACACAATCATTGTGTTATTCCAAGCTGATGAAAATGCCCTCTGTAGTTTTCTCTCCCAGTGTCCACATGCCAATCAGCGTTTGTCAGTGATATAATTTTCTCGCATAAACACATCCGTTGTGCAACTTCCACCCTGGGTAAATAGATATAATTCCAAAACCAAATAACGCACTTGGAGGGGAACAGGAGATTAGACAGACAAGGGGGTGGAGGGGAGTGAAGCTGCAAGGAGAGATCAGCTTTAATTGCGAAGGGGGAAGACGGAAAAATCTCGGGAACAGGCAACACGGCTGGTTTATTTCTTCATATGGCAAGAAAGTCTGGGAAGGGGAATAGTTGGGGCTATTTTTTTATGAACATTTGTGAACGAGGACCACCATGAATTGCTGAAAGAAGTATGGCTGTTGTTTATGGAACTGGGAAAACATTTTTTTTCACAATTTGAAACAGAATAGACAATATGCTCTGAGTGGGGAGGTGTCATTTCTCCTTTTTCACCAGAAGGCCTGCTCAGACATACTATATTTTTCCCCCCTCCATGTTCAAAGCTTACATAACCTCCGGGTAATTGTATCTTTGAATCCAATGTTGGAGACTTATGCAAAAGAATGTTTTCCATCCCATATGTTTCCAGTGTGTTTGTGTGTGTGCAAGAAAATTTGTAAAATAAATCCTTTATTTAAATGAGTCCCCAGACTTGGCAGAGCATGGCTATGCCATGTGCATTTATGCAGTGTTGGTCTGTGACTGTATGTAGTGTATATTTAAATATATACCCTGCCTACACACTGTACAAAAGGCATATGTGTACATCAAAAAATATTATATGAGTGTAGGAAATATGTTTTTCCTTTAGATGAATGTTTTTTATGTGATCCTATAGAAGAATCATTTAAGGAAATAGGCTGGTGCTGAAGGAGGGAAAAAACTTGTGTGTGTTTGTGCGTGTATAGGTACACTTCGGGTCACAGGCTTTGAAAAACTGAAGTCTAAAAGGGCTCCTGAATGAGACAGGATCTGCCTTTTGTCTTGAGACAGAATAAAACCTATTAACCGTTTCCCAAATAGTTTCACATTGCCAAAAACATGCTTCTCCTTTCATATTTGTTTGTGCACTTCTCTCCAAACACAGAAATTCTAGATGCATCCCCACCTTGGAAAACCAGCTGGGATGCTTGCAGAGGCATCCTGAGCCCTGCGGCCAGCAGCGCAGCCCCATGCTTCCCTCCTGGGGCAGGCAGGTTGCGGGCAGCTGCCTGTGCACACAATCCACTCAGGCCAGAGGTGCTTTCTGCTTCCTGGGATGCATGCCATCCTCTCCTCTCTGTGGACATGCCGTGGGGTCAGCCCACTCAGCCCAGGCGTTTGCTGCAGGACACGGGCTGAGCATCTCCCTGAGGGGGAGAGGGGCTGCATCAGGGTCCCAGCAAGGTTTTCCAAAGCTTGGCAACATCCTCAAATGTCTCCTAGCTGCAACTGTGACCGTTGCTCCTGCCAAGAGCAATATTGGCTGTCACGCTTCTTGTCCGGAGCACCCATCCCAAACCCACTCATGCCCCCTCCTCCACTGCCAGTGCCCTGTGCAGGGGGCTGCCCACCCGCTCTTCGTGGGGGGACTTCGGTGTGATCCCATGGGAACCGATCTGGTTTCAAGCACAAGCGCTGGATCACCTGATTTGCATTTCTCTCCATTTGAGGGTCCCCAGGGAGGGGAGGGGAGAGCTGAAACCCTAAACCGCTTTGTGCTTATTTGTTTTATGATCCTGTTGGGTGCAGTGTTTACTCAAATCCGGCAAGCATCTGGATTAGATAATTTGTTGGAAATTAGTGGCGTTTGATGGTTATCGGCCCTTGCATGATTAAAACCCAGCTGTCAGCGCTGTGTTTGGGGTTGGGGGGAGCAGGGACACTGCATGCACAAATCCCCACGCTCAGAGCTGTGGGGAGCATCAGGGCTCACACCGGCTCGGTCCAGGAGCCTCCTGCACTGATGTAGGACTTTCCAGGAGAGGCAGAGGTGCAAAACTACTGAAAAAGAAACCCTTTCAGCCCCCAAGTGACATAGACTAGGAGGGAGGGAGGGGGTGCAGGCTGCTGAGGGCTGTTTTCTGTCTCCCAAGCTCTTCAGCTGGTTCTCCCACCTCTGTGCTTTGCTCCCTGTATTTACACCAGAGGTGGGCACAGCAGGAACGTAGAAGGGCTTTGCTCACCTTCCACACCTTGTTTTATTTCCTTTATCCAGGGAAGAATTTGGGCATCCCTTCCCATCCCTGCGACCCCCCTTCTGAGCACAATTGTATGTTGACAAACAGTATTCACCCTCCTTCCTCCTCTTGCCCCCACCCTCCACTTTGGGGTTGGATCTTACTCAATTTAAGCTGACTGGGGTTTTAAAGCTGGGTTAAATGGCGACAATCCCAAACCCTGCAGGGGGGGGTTCATCATCACTGTGTTAATATGCACATTTGTTACAAGGCTGCACTGAGCATTTCAGCAGAACACCCATGGCATAGCAGAGGTTTTGCTGGTCACAGCGGGAGGAAAGGATTTAAGGACAGTGCTTCATCCGCTTGTGTCCAGTGAGGGTCAGCGAGTGAAGTGCCCAAGTGATTTATGTAGAAGAGGGTCAGGCATGTTTGTACCCCCTGTGTGGGAGAACCAGGACGGTTCCACGCCAGGGTAGCCTGGTGGGTGCCCTACATGTATGCGCTGCCTGCTGGGGTATTTGACAGCAGGAGAAGCCAAAGGAAAGCGCTCGGGATATTGGATAATGATAGTGTGACCCTTTCTCAGATATATCAGGTAGATAAATGTTTGAAGAACATACTTTATGTATATTTTGCAGGATAGAGAAAGAAGTTCATTCATAAATATGCATTTTGTGTAATATATAGGCATTTAAAGTATGTTTTCTTGTATGCAGACTCTCAAGATTTAGTATTTTCCGTCAAGAATTAGTATTTCCAGATTTCCATGTATAGACATATTTTATATATAGTATACAACAACATAACATTGACTCTGTATGTGCTATATGCACCTGAAAAAGTAAGTTAGATCTTTCTTAAAGCCATAAGGGAATGGCTTTGAAAGTATAAAAGTTATACTATATTACCTTGAAAGATCAGCAGTTTTTTAGTACACTGTCATAGTTAGAGTAAATGAGCAGAGCTGAAATATAAAGGTTTTGTTGTTTTTATTTATTTATTTCATTTTAATAAAATGTAATGAGCTCTCCTGAGAAAGGGCTCCAAATAATGAATGATCGCTGCGGTTAAGTTCTGAAAGCTTGTTTTTCTTATGTGAGTACACAGCTGTGTTCATGCAAGGGCTATGGGAAGCTCACACAACCCTCCAAGCGCCCTATTATAATGTTGGCAACAGCATTTGCTTATTGTTTACTACCCTTTGCCAATGCCAATATTTCAGTATGGTGGTATATTTTGCCAACAGATAGGATCGGTAGGTAAGAAAAATCATGAAGATACCTTCTGTAAAAAATAAGGTACATTTTGTCTCTCCTTCAGAAGGCAATCTTTGCGTTGAGATGGATTTTGAGTTCATGCAGCTTCAGCCTGGATTGTGGTGGGATGTCTCTGAAATCCCTGTGTGCTGTGCACACCCTATGCAAGAAAAGCAAAACAAGGCTTTGAGGTGACAAGATTTGGTCTGTAAACTCGGGAGAGTCAGGTAGAGGTTGAACTTCAGCACAGTTTGGAGGCAGGAGGGTGAGAGAAAATTCCCATCAGTTCTCTGTGGGACAGAGCTGGGGGGACACCACTTGCTCCCAACAGTGTCATCTTCAGTTGTGCCTGTCAGCTGCCTCTTACACGAAGGGGGTGACAGGTCTTTCAGTCATCTTTGCTCCCGCACAGCTACATGGCCAGGGATGTGTCCAGTGCCAGGGATGTGCCAGTGGGGAACCCACACTGGTGACCCTCACGCAGACCTGCAGCCTGGTCCCACTGGGGTTGCAAGTCTTGTCCAAGCAGGACCTGAGCATTATTCATTTATCAAGGCAAACCCAGAAGGAGATGTATGATTACCTAGGAATGGGTATTATCTTTCATTCCCTCCCCTCACAAGAGGAAACAACCTCAATTTGTGCCAGGGGTAGTTTAGATTATTAGGAAAAATTTCTTCACCAGAAGGGTTGTCAGGCATTGGAACGGGCTGCCCAGGGAAGTGGTGGAGTCACCATCCCGAGAGGGAATTGAGATGTGTAGATGTGGTGCTTAGGGACATGGTTTAGTGGTGGACTTGGAGGTGTGAGGTTTATGGTTGGACTCAATGATCTGAAAGCTCTTGTCCACCCTAAATGATTCTATGAATTTCAAGCTGCTGTTGTGCATTTAAGACCTATTTCATCTATTTTTTGGTAGCCAGTTGTGGGACCTCCATAGCCCATGGGCCAAACAGGCCTTGAACAGACACATCCCATTACCTGCGTCTGTCTGCAGCTATTCCCATCTGGGATGCTCCTAGGTGGGTCCATCAGTTTGTCCACACAGACCAGTGCGTGGCCCTGCAGTACCTGCATCCAGGTCAGTTGGGATATGGGACAGCCCTAGACCAGACTGTGCATGTGTGTGTTCTCTGCAGGCTTCTGGACTAGGGAAATTATCAAATCATCACCCTCTAAACCTTTCCAATCACTACCCGCCCACAACTTGATTTCTGGGGCCTTCAGATCTCCAGGCAAGTTTGCTGCCTTGCACTAATGAATACCGCACGCTGAGTGAAAACTCTATCTGCACATCTTTAAATTAAACCAAACCACACACACACAAAAATAATTTCAGCCTACCCAGTGGGTTTTTGCCTTGCTGCATGTGCAGAGTTTCTTATTGATGTGGGAACCGTGCAGCAGAAGAAACTCCTTAAATGTGCATCAGGACTAGTAATTTCTCTCTGTCGCCTGCAGCATGGGTTCAGATGATATGATCATGAAAAAGGGAATGATTTCCTGCCCCGTGGAATTTAATTTTATGAATGGAGCCATGTAACACGGCATAGTAGCTTTAAACAACACCATAAAAGACATGACAGGAGAAACCAAGCTGTACACTGCTCCGCCATATGGAAAACAAAGCTAACTCGCATGGTTTGTCTTCCTTGTTTGCCCTTTCATTGTTCCTTGATGGTAAAACTCTTGCGTTATGATTTTCAGAAGCACATAGCACAGAATGGTTTATGATGTTTACTTAGCATATAGGACAATAGATGGAAAAGCGCCATAATTTGTGACGCTGACTGCAAAATAAACCTATCATCATTCACGCAGAGCGCTGTTCCTTTGGATAAACATCCACGTTGCTGGTTGGCAGGAACCGACCGTCGTTTCTCGGGTCCTCTTTGCCAGAGCTGCACATCTTCGGGCCTTGCGCCTTTTGACTCCAGTGGGGCAGCACTGGCACTACATAAGCTCTTTGTCCTTTTTTAGGTAAAATAAAGATCTCTGAAAAGCTTCCCAGCACAAAAAAAACCCCTCATGCAATGCTTCACAGTAGCTGCTGACATGGGAAAGTTGCAGGGAGGCCCCCAACCAACAGCTTAGATGGGGGCTGGGGGTAGTTCAGATATGAAACATTCACATTCACATTGTACCACTGATCCCCACCTCTCCTAGGCCTTCCTGAACCCCCAGCTGTCAGCGTGCCCATGCTTGATTTACCAGGGTAAGAAATCTGCTCATCCCCACCTTGATTTATAAAGCCATCAAAGCAGGATGTAGGCCAAAGTGACCAAAGTGCCTGGTGGTTTTTCCAAGAAACCTTGGGTAAGGTCTTCTCTGAAGAGCAGAGGTTGTAGCTAAGGAACTGAACTGTGAATGTGTCTGAGGAAGTGTGCCCAGTAAATTTTACATATGCTTGAATTACTAAATCCTAGAAGGCAGAGTGGGAAGGAGCCTCGAGAAGGTCTTGATTTGTCTTCCTCATCCAGGACCTAAACATTCAGATCTGACCCATTCCTGGCACATGTCAAACCTCTTCTTAAAACTCGCTTATGATGAAGGTACCACAACCTCCCTTGGCAACCTCTTCTAGTAGTCTCATCCTCACTTTGAACAGCTTTTCCATTATGTCCGATGCCATCCTCCCTTTGCTGCAGCTCAAGGGCAAGACTACTTGTCTGGGAGTCAGAGAGCTCTTAACCTCCCTCTTTTCATTCATGCATTTGTAGACTCTCAGGCTGTGTTCTCACTGTCTTTTCTAGTCTGAACAAACCCACCCATTTTCAGCTAATTTGCATAGTGTTTTCTGGATTTCTGACCCATCTTTTGTGGCTGTTGCATTCCTCTGGATTCAAGTTGCTCCATGCCTGTCTCAGGGATGTCCCCCCACGTCTGACTATCCCTGAATTCTCTGATCAAAAGTTGGTTATGGACCCTTTTCATGGGTTTGAGTTTAGCTGGATCCAAAGCAAACACATCCCATGGCATTTTTTTTCCCTTTAGTCCCTGGGGACGTGGCAGTTTTAAGACAGTAGCAGAAGATAAACACATTGAAGACCTTCCTGGTAGTGAGCAGTGGGACAGGCTTAGCTCATGTGTCTTGCATAAAATGCCCTGGTTTAATAATTTCAGCATGATGCTGAGTTTTTTTTCCTTGGACATGGCACACTGGCTTTTGATCAGCGAGGAGCAGTGGAACAGAGGAGGGGGAGGGACTGTGCAAGTGTTGAACTTTGCCCACAGCCTTACTAGAGTAGCAGCCCTCCTGGTTTGCTTTGTCATGCATTATCCAGCTCGAGAACAGCAATTTGCCAGGCTCCAGGTACAGCTTTGCAAAACCCCGTTCTGTATCTCCTGTTTGACATGGGTCTGCCAGTGTCCACTCTGGAAGAGCTTTTTAGCTGGTTGTAGCTTAAATAATATAACAGGTTATCAAGCAAACTGCTTGGACATACGTGGTTGATAAGGACAAAACAGCAGCATGGATTTATCCAATCTCATGTCAAACCAGTCTAGATTTTCCTCCTGACAGGGTAATAAGCTCTTGAGGGCAGGGGAGCTGCAGTTGGGGTCTTTTATCTTGACTTTAGCAGCAGCCCATGTGATGCTCCCATTGACATGGGATGCGTGGTGAAGCACTGGAAGAGGTTTCCCAGAGATGTTGTGGATGCCCCATCCCTGGATGTCTTCAAGGCCAGGCTGGATGAGGCTTGGAGCAACCTGGTCTAGTGCAAGGTGTCCCTGCCCATGGCAGGGGGGTTGGAACTAGATGATCTTTAAGGTCCCTTCCAACCCAAACCGTTCTGTGATTCTATGAATATAACAGTTCAGTCAATACTAGTTCAGCTGTCCTATTGTACTGGATGTGGAGAGAAGTGCAGCTAAGCTGACTGCTTTAGAAAAAAAATTCTGAGACAGACCCTGTTCGCCATTTCCTGCCTATTTTATTATTATTATTCAAAGAGCCTGTCGTCTTAGCGTAGGAACTTTCTAGTTGCACTTCAGTAAAAAAAAAATAGTTAAAAAAAAAAACCACCTCTAATAAAACAACCAGGAAAGTTTCCTCTAAGAGCATGTCATTATGTCAACTCTGTTCAGCGGAGAAACATTGCATTCGGTAAATATATATTCGGGAGCTACTTTGTGATCGTTGACATTTGACATTGTTCTTACATCTCTCCCTATTAGCATGTTTCTGTTTGGAGTGTACTTGACCTATTTCAGAAATATTCCTCATCTTTTCCCATTATTTACTGAGCAGCAATAACCCTGGAAAGAACTACTGCATTTTACAGGCTGCAAAGTTTCATGAGAACAAGAGGCCCCTCTTGTGTTGCTTAAGTAGCTTATCTGTGAAGGTAAATATATTCCTGGATTTAATTAGGAGTTGCAGTATTAATATTTATGCTGATAAAACTAGGTGGGGAGGGAGGAGAAAGAAGAGGGAGCAATAGCATAATTGTCATTGCTGAAATGAACTGACCAACTCATTCTTCATGAGGGACACTGCAGCCAAATCCCTGCATGAAAATACTGTTTTCACACCTCGTTCCTAACAGAGGGCTGGGACTAACTCAGCTTGTACCAAAGGCTTGTTTTGCTTCATGTTTGAAGGCTCTTTTTCACACAGAGACAAATTCGAAGGCCAAATGACAGTGTTTTGAACACAGTTCCTCTAAGGAGGATGGAGAAGGGAATTTCAGACACTGGAGCAACAGGAGAGATCCGATCTATTCTATTCTGTCTCATGTTGGATATAACATTGATGTACTGCAATACTGCATATTAGTATTTGCTTAGTCATGAAATGAAAATTCAAGTCTTCCACTATTTTTTGATTAATAATGGAAGATAAAAATTCACCCATAATGTTTGGTATTAAGATTTTGAAGCTGTAAGATTTTTTAGCATTTCCTCAATGTAGTTTTCAGATGCCTTTTCATCTCTGAAGTGCTGAGCTGCAACATATTGTCCATTTACAAATTCTCACACACAACAAAAAGAATTGAGTCTGCACCAACCCTCGAAAGCCAGAGACAGTTCAGGTCTTTCCGATCTTGTGTTTTCACACCCAGATGAGACAGTAGTAACCTCCCATCTTGGACCTGACCCGTTTTATCCTTGCTCTGACCTTGCACCTCTCAGTACAAAACTTGGTTGGGAAAGGTTTGGAGGTACATAAACGAAGGGAACTCAGCATCCGACCTTCATGAGTGGTGTCACTGTGAGCTTACATATGAGCACAAAGAGTTCAAAGGTGTCATCTCCCATATTCATATACTGTGTGATGGAGAGTCCTGGCACATCAGAAGTTAGAGATCACTTGAGAACACAAAGCTGTGTCAAAGGCAACAGGGAAAACGTGCTCTTTCTCACTCAAAGAACAGTTCACCTCTTTGTTCCCCCTTTTGTACCCAGGCTGCACCTGGCCCTCTTTGATTTTAATTATCAGGTACACTTCTCTGGGGGAGCTTGGGGACGACTGTGTTAGAAATCATCACCTTCCCTTCAGGCACAGCTTCAGCTCTTTGTTCTGCTCTCATAGGGTAATTGAATGATAATAAATCAGCTCTCCTGTTCACTATATTTAAAATGCTTCTAGTTACTGAGAAGAAAAAATTACACTCTTTTTATTCCCTTTCCTTGGTTTGCTCTGTGCTTTTCTTCCATCCCTTCTGTTAAGACCAATACCCTGTTACCTCCATTCTGAAGATCAGCTTTTGCTCATGCATGATTCAGTTACTTTGTTGGAAGCAAAAGAAGAAAGATGCTTCAGCCCCAGCCATTTGCTTCTGCTTTATGCTCCCCTGGGGAAATTGCTTGCACCCAGTGCCGCAAGTCTTTCCCATTCCAAGGTCCTACGTGCCAAACGTAGGAAGGTGGAGAGACCCAGCATCTCTGCTCCAGCCTCAAAACTGTCCCATGCCTGCCAAGTGACATGGGGTGTCCTTCCTTCATGTGGCAGGACACAGGGCATGTTGCACAGCCATTCACCCTCTCCTACACACTGACGTAGGGGTTGCAGCTATTGAGTCACAATATAATAGACCATAGTATCTTCCTACTACTCCTCAAAAACTGATGTCAGTAGAGTTACCTGCCTTGGGCTGTGACTGTAGCTGGGAAGAGTAAGTTGTGTCCATCCTTAAGAACAGACCAAACCAGGGTGATCCAGATCTCTGAGGGGGCAGCCTTGACTCCATGGCATGGCAGAATCTGGCCATAAGTATTGTGCACCACAAAGACATGCAGGGGGAAAAAAAAAAAAACCCAACGCCCAACAAAACACTTAGCAACAACAGCAACAGTTGCCACTGCAATTATTCTAGCAAATGACAGTAATTTGTGCTGACCACACTATGGTCTGCCTTTACCTTGCCAACTTGTTCCTGCTCCAGCCATTAATATCAGTTTATTTTGCACACAAAGAAAATAGTTCTCATTTAAAGCTCCCTGCTCACTTTGTGAGTCATTAATGAAGTCTCATGATATCTATGACCTAAAGAGAGCACTGTGAACTATTTTCTTGAGCAAGAACCATGATCCACTGGTTGTCAGAGGAATTCATTGGTTGTCAGAGGAACTCATTTATCACTTGTCCCTCGTATTTGTGTCCCCGTTCTTTGGAATAATAAGAGCTTGGCTTGAGGAATGGGCATGAAATGTGGTTGCGTTTAAAATTTGTTTATTTTCATTGTTTTTCTTTAGCTTTGTTCTTGGAGCTTGTACAATAAAGGCAAATAATTTAAAGGACACAGAGGGCTGGAGTTTGGTTTTATACAGAGTGTGGGAGGCTGACAGAAAAGCTATAGCCAAGTGAAGGGACTGCATTCAGTGAGGCTGAGGTGAACTGAAGTATTTAAAGACTCTGGAGGACTTAAGAGTTGGAATAACTTCCATCTTCCCTCTCAGCTTGTAACTAACACCCAGCTCACACCCAGGCTGAACTCACAGCCGGCTACTGCTGGGGAAGTTACACCTCTTAAGTCATCAGCTGCAAAACTGGCTCAAGCGGCCAAAACGAGCTCAAGTTGGGCAAACTCACCTGTTGAAAATCATGGGGCCAAAAAGCAACAAGGAAGAGACACTAAGCCGGTATGAATCACTGCTAATCACTCTCCCGAGCTAATTGACACATTCCTAAAATTCTTTTCCAGGTTCTTGGCAGTCTGAGCTCCATAGTTTTCTTCAGCCGTCAGCAAAGGGAAAGGCATACAGTTATGTCAGAAAGTCTTATTTTTTGTAAATAGACAGCAGTGCTGCATGTGAGGGCTCCAAGGGTTGCATGAGAGTAGGCTTACCCCAGATCGCATTTGTGAGACCTGGGAGTGCTTCTTCACTCCCCCAAGCTGCTCCTACCCAACCCACTTGTTTCAGTGCCACTGCAGCTGCTTCAGTACACTTAAACCCAGTTCCTCCAGGGAAGATCCCAGGGCAACATCAGTCCTGCTCACCACCCAACCTACAGCACAGTGAGGAAGGCGCTGGATGTCCTTTGCTTTGTAAAACTGGTCAGTCCCTTATGGCCCAGAGACCTCTAAGGTGGCTTCTGCTGAATCTGTGGTTTGGCACCTCAACCACTGGCTGCTTCCAAGCTGTTTTTTAGCGTGGACTTTGCACCACTGCTGGCATTCAGCTCAGCTCACCTGTAGGGCTGGTTAATGGAAAGATGACAGCTAGCAAGCGTCAGGAGTGTCCTTGGCTCAGGGTATGTGGTGTGAAACCTTTGGCTGCTGCAGAGCCAGAACAGAACATGTCTTCTGGGGAAGGAGTCAGCTTTCTCACTTCATTCTTGGCTTAAAGTGTGAAGATCCAAGGAGCTACTCTCTGATGCTTTCAAAAGCCATTTGGGAGAGGCTAGTTCATCCTCACGAGGCTTGAAATTATTGTTCTGTCAATATGCAGGTTCAAAATATATCCAAAACTGCTTGATTAACATCAGTTAGTTCATTTGGCCCCTCTAGAGTCAGTGAACAGACTGGTGTCACAATCTCCTCTGCAATGCTAAGGACATCTTGAAATACTGTCCCCCTAAGCCAGCCCACTGAGCAGCAGGTCGTGAAACGAACTTGCAGACACTGGTGATATTAGGATCGTACCTGTAATCCTGTGCTGTTTTCTGCCCTGGGGTCTTACACATTGCTTCTAGGAGGGTTGGATGTCCCCCTGGAAAATGGACTGAGACCTGGTTTTGGCAGTAGGTGGTGATTAAAAGTCAGTTTTCTGTGGCCAGGCAGTCCTGCTATTGAAACACAGCCAGAGAATAGGGAGAAAACGTGTCTTCATCCTCCGTTTTTATGTGGTATGTGGGTAGTGACTGCGTTTGGCAGTGATGGGGATGACTGGGATTCAGTCCCTACCGCTTTCTATGTGTGTCCGAAGGGACTGCTAGCTGGGGGCAGCTTAGAGGCGCATGCCAAAAACTACTGAATATCTAATTATTTTTTGAACTCCTCTCCATGTTTGTGTTGGTGAGCTCCATGGTTTAACAATGCACCTTGTGAAAAGCTTTTATTGTTTGGTCTTAAACCTTTCTTAAATCATTGTTTCTTTGCCTAGTCTCCAATTCTTGCACCCTGTTCACCTTCCCTGCGAGGTCTGAGGAAGGGTTGTAGTGTAAGTGTGCAGAAAAACCCAATTGCTACTAATAGATTTAAATTGGTATTCTTCCTTCCCTTCCATCACGTATGCTCCACACACATGCATATGTAGATTGACCCTTTTCTGTCTTCACTAGCATATTACTTTACAAATTCATCTTGGTTATTTTATTAAGATAAATTAATTAAGAGAGATAGGAAATGGTCTAAGTAAGTTTGTAAGAAACCACTGTTTATTAAGGTCTGTCTAGATTTACTGCATGGGGTTCAAACTGATTGTAACTCACACTATCAGCTGAAAAATTAAGATACATCGAGTGTCCTCCCTCTAAAGCAATGGACAAATTAAAGCTGCTATATCCACTTAGTTTTTTCTAACAACATATTTCTCTCAATGAAACAATTGCTATGACTACACTTCAGTTGAATGAGTTCCGTATTGTCCTTTTTAAAAAGCGCTGAGCTCAGCACAAGGCACTGCGAAGTTGCTTGGTTTGTTTTTGTCTCATTTCAGTTTAGACATATGGCTAATCATGCCTGAAAACCACGTAATCTTATCCAGGGCAAAATTCAGATCATTATGTAGGGAGAGTTCAAGTGTTTCCCCCTTATTTAAAAATAATGTTAAACTGGGATTACGCTGTATTATGCTCCTTTTGGACCTTAAATGTCCATGTGCATTTATATCAGCCGTCTGGCTGTCACATCCGTACTTACTGCATCAGTGAGTAACAGTGAAGGAAACCAGCATATTAGCTCCTGGAACAAATGGGGTCTTTTCTTTATAAGAAGATAGCAGGGACATAACTTCATATAACTGCTCCCTGTTCTTCTTAATGGAAAGCTAAGTGACATGACAGATGTCATGTCAGGTGACAGATAAATGAGTATTAATGATCTCACAGGCTGCTGGAGTTTTAGAATATAAAAACACATCCAACGCGCTTAAGAAAATATTCCCTGTACATTTTTGAATAAAAAGATAATGTTTTTGAGCAGCATGTTAGTGTGATTTTTTTATTAGATGTAGAAGTAGCCCGTACACCACGATAAACGCACGGCCATCTGTGCCTGCTACAGCCAGAATCGGTTGTAGATTTTTGCAACTGCAGTATACGGACAGCACTATATGAATATATAACACGGACACCTAAATACACAGATTTATTTTGTCAGAAACACAGAACTACGTGTGATGCACACGCGCATATTTTGTGCCTTCAGCAGTGTTACTGTGCCCATAAACCCACACGTCTCTGTAGGTAGAGTTGTGTAATTATCCTCATCAGGGTCTCATGTCAGAGCTCCGAGTTTTTTGGTCCCATTCTCTGTGGAATTACTGGCGTGTATCTTGGTGGAGCTTACTCACTTAGAGATCGTGCGGCGCGTACGGTGGGTTTGTGCGCTGGACTTTGCCCGCGCGCACACCTGCGTCGGGCAGCACTGGTAGGGCAGGTACGGGAATATCTGTGTAATATACGTATCAGTGCATTACGAGCAGCTCGCCCAGTTTGGCGCAGTACTCCCACTGCTGCTTTTGTGCAGTTCATTATAGAAACATACTTGAGTTTGCTCAGTTGCTTATCCCAAAGGCCAACTTTTGATCTTCTCTTGGGAACCTGTCGCACTGTCTTGGTTTCTAGGTACCACAGCCAATGTGTTTACCAACTCTTTTTCTCTTTCTCGCCCTTTCTATTATGCGTCCCCTTTTTTCTGCCACACAAAAGCTCTGTGCGGTGCTTGTGTGTGGTCCCCAAGAGATGCGGGCCCAGCGAGGAGCTGGTTTTCGGAGAGGCTTGGGGCTGGAGGATCTGTGAACCCGTGCAATTAGCAGTTTAGATCCGGGACCCCACGTGTGGGAGCGGGGCCCGCGGTTGTGCTGGAGCGATGGGGACAGCCGCCCTCCGGGCGAGTGCACCGACCCCTGGCAGAAGGGTCACTCTGTACCGCAGACAGCCCCCGAGCTCAGGAAAAACCCAGAGATCAGAGCCGCAATCTGTAGCGGGGTGTCCTCCCCCCTGCCACCCCGTGCACAACACATGGATTCAGAAAGGGATCATTTGGAAAGTATTTGCAAACATATGGGTCGTTTTTAAGTCAAGACTTCTTTAATTCACTGTGTTTCCTAGGTTTTTTCGGAGGGAGGAGTTTGATGAAGGTTTTGGCGGGGTGTCTGTGTGTTTTGTTTTGTTTGGGGGGGTGCAAAAAGCCAGGCTGGGAAAAAAAAAAAAAAAAAAAGAGGAGGATTGAGTGGTGGAATAAAGAGTGCAGCAAAGCTACCCCAAAGCGGCTTGTTCCCAACTCATGTCCCTTACACAGAGATTAAAAGAACAAACACTCCGCTCTTCTTAATGATGGCATTACCAAGTATAATTAATTAGAAGGGTAGCAAAAGGAATCAGATCCCTGATGCTAATTACTTTCCTAAAAGGATAATACGCTCTTATGTTACTAGTCTAGGTCTGACAGAAATACGTCTATTACTGCTACCGCTGCTAATAATCAAGTGGTAAAATAAAATACCCAAGGGACATACATGCCTTTATTTATATGCGTGTATGTGCATATAACAGTACACTCACCATATATAAGCATGATGTGTACAAATACACATGCGTTATCACTTCATGTTTATATATTTATAGTCAGAGAGTTTTTTTAGACATCTGTGTTGACAGACAGGCAGGCAGAAAGACAACTATTTATAACACCACTTCTCTGCAATGCTACTGCCAGTAAACAAAAGCTCCCCCACCTTTGCCACCCTTGGCCTGTGCAATTAGGTCTGGGGTTGGAGGAGGGCTGTGTTTTCCTTTTCTTGGATGGAGATGTGATGTCCCATTAGTCTGGTTCATGAAGAACTAATGACTGGATGGCACTGATTTGCAGAGGAATTTTAGCTGCAGGAAATGATCAGTGTCCTTCAGCCAAAGATTCGTCTTGGCATGCTGGACTTATTTTGCGTATTTTGCGTAGCCTGCTCTGGTTACTGTGAAGGATTGCTGAATAAATGGTAGTTAGCAGTTAAAACACACAGGCTTTAGGTGTGGGAGACCTACATTGTGGAGTTATCATCACTTCAAGAATTTGGAAGGGATGTATAATGTAGCCCAAGTAAATTTTTGACTCTGAAATGAGTTTTACTGTATACACATACAGTGCAGGGGTCTGTGACTGTTACAAGTGTGTCTACCTGTTCATCTATATCCTTCCCCACCTCCCTGTGTGTATGAGCACACAGACGTGGTGGTCCTGTGGATGTGCATACGCACATGTGAGTGGGAACATAGATATGCACATCCCTCTGCGCACTCTTGTACCCGCTGCACATGTGTGTGTGTAATATCTGTGTGCACAGACGTGTTTCTGTCTGCGAGCATATTTGTGCCCAGATTGCACGTTTACATGCATATCTATGTGTGTAGGTGCACATATATATATCCCTATATGTTTAGCCAGCAGGAGAAAACCCACATACACAGATCTCTGTGTGTGTATGCAGGTGTGTGCCACATGCATGAGCATAGACTTGACATGTTATTTTTAGTTGTTTCCCATCCTTCCAGACAGCGTCCCAAAATATCACTCTTTCTGCCCATTCCTGCCTCCCAACTCTGCCATTCCCCTGGACTGTGAATTTTCTTTGGGATTTGAGGCCTTTGCCCAGTGCTCCTCAGTGAGCAGAAAGCAGTAAGTGCAATTTAATGTATTATTTATGAGTGGTGGGAAAGTCTAAGGGGGTTTTAATCTCTGCTTCTCCACTTCCTTCCCAGCTGAAAACCATTTCACCTCCCTTCCCAGATATTCAGCTCCACTGTGCTCCCCCACCCCACTCCCATCTGCGCCTTATTTGTACAAATGTTCCCGTGTCTTTAGAAATCATCTTCAAAAAAAAAAAAAAAAGGGAGGTGGGGGGGGAAAGAAAAGAAACCCCCTCGCCAAACCCATATTGTACTTAAACATTTGTGAAGATTTTGTTTCTCTCAATATGGAAGCGAGAGGGGGCTTTGGGAGGGGCTTTCGTGCAGAAATGTCTCATTCAGTCTGCTGAGCCCCCTCCTTGAAGTTTCTTTTCAAGGCTGTTGGAAAGTTGGGCAAACTGAAAAGCAAAACAATAATTAGAGATAATTGCTTGTGTCCAAACACAGGCATCAAAGCCTCGGGGGTCTCATTTGTGATGGGCCTTGGTGTGTGATCCAAAAAAAAAAGTAAAAAAAAAAAGGTGACCCTTATTTTATTTATTGAGTGGGGGAACAGAGAGAAAGTGCCAGATGGAAGGACCTCAGAGCAATCTCCAACGGCTCAGCCCTGCCTGCTTGGGCGAACAGGCACTGAGGCCAGGATAAAAGGGATAGAAAGCAGGGTCAGGAGAGGTTGCATAATTACTAGGGTGGAGGTAAAAGGGGTGAAGGGGGAGACAAGGGTCTCTCTGGCCCCGCCGTGGGGATCCGTGCAGCCCTCCAGCTCTGTGTAGCCGGCAACATCCCTGGTACCCAGGAGAGATATCAGGGATGCTGCAGGATGGGTGCCACGTCAGGGGTGGTACAGGAGTCCTGATTTTCAGGGGGCAGAGTCACCCCCTTTCCCTTCCTCCAAGCTGGATCCCTAGTGTGGATCCAAGTGGATGCAGACCCAAGAAGCTCTGCCCCAAGTTCCTCCCTGATGGGATGCACTGACAGTGTGAAGAGGCCAGGTTATTCCCAGCACAGGTAGCGCTGAATCCCTGGTGTTTTTGCTGAAAACATGTCAGTGAGGGGGACTGGGAAAAGAAATAAGGGGAAAGGGTTGTAAAAGGCAGGGGTGGTATAAAAAAATCCACGAAAACCGGTGAAACACTCTTGTTCCCTCGGCCTTACTGGGAAGGATGTGTTGCTCTGGCTACAAATGGTGCAGGAAGGGGTCCGGGCAAGGGTGGGAGGTCAGATTTAGGGAGACTGGACCCCTTTCGAGGAGGCCACAAGAGGCTGAAGGAAAGCACAGGTGGGAGCAAACAACCAGGGGGCATCCCTGTAGGAGAGGGATAACGGGGGACTCCAGGGGCCCCTTCTCTCCTCTCCGGTGTTCAAAGGCACTGGTTCACGCCGTAAGACGTGGCCTAGGTTTCTCCTCGGTAATGGGCTTGTAATGACCTAAGCGGTTTGCTGATTAGGGACAATAAATCTGCCGTTCCATGGGGGGGTGTCGTGGCAGCGGGGAGGGCTGAGGCCGGGGGGGACTCACCCGTCCCGAAGCAGGAAGGTGACAGTGTTTGTTTATTCGGGCTGGAGACGTTTATCGCAGCACCTGCCCCCCATCATTCCAAGGGGGGGCACTACCGGCGCTCAGACGTTGTGGGAGGGGTGACTGCCTGGGGTGCGTTTCCCGGAGGGAAATGCATGGGGCGACTTTGCTCCAGGGACGGGTGAAAAAGCAAAAGGATGGGGAAAAAAAAGAAAGAGGAAA
>NW_010223707.1:0-39873 GCF_000690775.1 Eurypyga helias | reverse complement strand
GGAGTTAAACCACGACAGTTTGTCATACGCTAAGCTTGTTCCATGACATCTCTGATTGCCCTTCCTTCCCCTTGATTTCATACTGCAACATTGCATCTAAGCAACAACTTTATTTCAAGACTGTGTAGTCTATTTGTTTCTCCACAGATATTACTCTTCCAATTAGTTTGCTTGTCAACAGGTGTTTTGATGTAACCAAGCTGGACAGTTGTCATTCTCAAGAGAGGCAGCTAAGGAGTAGGGGTGCATCCTTGCCTGATGCTCCCAGAACTTGCTCATCATGACATGCTACTGCTGATAGTGCTGATGCTTTACTTTCCTCTTACCTGGGATGGTTCAGTGTAGCAGTGTTTTTCTTGGCCTTTCTCACAGTTATACCATTTGTTCTAGTGTGCCTTGAAAGAGGTATGGCACCAGCCTGCAAATGGGTGAAGTCACACCGAAGTGTTGTTTGGAGCTGTTGTATAGACAAAACCAGTGCACTGGTTTTAGTCAGGAAATAGTTAACTCTCCTCATAGTTACTGGTATGAAGCTAGGTTTCTGGATTTACCCTGAGAAAAGTACTGATAAGGTGTCTTTTTAGCTGGCTCTGAGGAGTGCCTGCACCACATTCAAGGTGATACTGCAGCTGCATTCCCTCTCACTACAAGCAGTGTGTGGGACATACACAGTTCAGACAGCTGACCCAAACTGACCGAAGGCGTATTTCATTCAAGTGTGTGTGCACAGATGGCTGTATGGGAGAGTATGAATCGTTGTGTACATTGAAAATAGATATAAGTAAGAAATTGGTATTTTACCGTTTACTACTGAAGATTCCATCTCATATTAATCCAAACTGAAAGAACATGCTTTCCTCAGCAAGTGTTCCGGAAAGGGAGAAAAGTTGTTTCTTTCTTTATTGTATTCGATTTCATTAATAAACTGAGCAAATGAACAAAACAAACTGAAGGTACTAACATTATACCCTTCGCTAGGGCAGCATGCCCATGCCAGAAGATAAGAAAACGAATCATCCACTCTACAGTCTGTGCACTAATTACTGTTACTGATGTCAACATTATTATTATAGTCATCTTCTGCAGCAGCTGCAGTACCACTTTGCCTGTCCATCTGCTTCCTTGTTTTGATTACTGCAGTGCAAGTATCATCCTAGGAAGCATAAGAGAGGAGGAGACCCAGCCTTTTTAAAGCACAAGTCCTTTAATAGCAAGGAAGCTACTTGGCTTTCTTTTCTTTTTTTTTTTTAATAATTCTCTGGGTGTGGGGTTTTTTTTCCATTGGGAATTTTTTGTGTCTTTCTCTTTACAGATAGCACAGCCTGCATTTTTTCTAAATTTGTATTAATGGTCTCAAACATGTGCTTTCAGGCTTTTTAATTACCTGTTACCATAATAATACTGAGTAGTATTGCATCATGTATCAAAAAATATTGTTTTAAAAATACTAACTAATTAATAAAGGGATTCACAAAGAACTCTGTTAAAAAAACAAACAAACAAAACACAAAAACAACAAACAGAAAAACCCCTAAAAAATCTGAGAGGTGGAGAAGCTGAAGCAAGATCTTGTGAAATTTATAAATACTGGAGTTTAGCAGCAGGGCAATGACAGCACACGCATCTTTTTTACACTGTGGTTTCTCTTACAGAATTTACTTCTCAATTTTTGCACCATTTTAATGTGGCCAAGAGCAAAGTGACATACCCAGGCTTACCTGAGTATCATGGAGCAATCTGGACATTAAATTTCACACTTCATTTAATTTTTTTTTTCCCTTTGCAGAGATTTTGGTATTTTTCCTTTGCCACAATATGAAATGATTGCAATTTTGAAAAGAAATCATGCAGCCAAAGTACATTGTAACAACTGTTAGATTTCTTACTAGTAATGAACTACAGATTCATTATTAATCTGTAAATATTAGAATTCCAGATTTAATTTCCAAAAGAGATCTATGAGATATTTGAAGGAGAAATAAATTTCTCTTAAGATACAATGTACATTTTTGCAGAAAAGAAGCCTTTAATGACTAGATTTTAGTTGAGGAGCAGGGCTGAAAGAATTCAGTATTCATTAAGTTCTGATTTCTAGTTTTGGGGAAAATAGAATAGAGATTTAATTTTATACATATTTTTTAAAGATAGGTTATTGTTTTCATAATGTTGGGGTAAAAATTAAAATTACAATTAAGATTTAAATAATGCAAAATTGATATTTTTGTTCATCTAATGACTGGTTATTTATATCACTTCTTTCAATTGCTTAATTCACCTTCAGAGAGCTAATAGGTTACTCCAGTTTATTCTGCTTTATTGCTTCTCTCTTTCAATGTGCAGTGACTAATCCTGCCTCAGCTGTTGTAATACCTAAACTACAATTCACTTCAGTGTAAGTCGCAGCAGAACGTATCTTTCTGTGACAGCCAGCTTCCTAATTAGAGATAAGAATTCCTCTAAGCCCCTTGTAAACGAGTTGAAAATGATCTCTGATCCTCATCTATTTTAGGTCCTTCACTCCTACATAGGCATCAGCAAACAGTTCTGCAAAGGGAGAAGCAGCCTTAAAAATAGCAAATAATTTTGTAGGGGGTTTTTGGGGTGGTCAGTAGAAAGGGTGAGCTGGGTCTCTCCGTTGGGCAGAAGGGTACTCCCTGTGAGAGGGCAGATCTGCCCTTGATTGCCTTTGATCTGCTATGTCCCGCTTGGTAGCAGCTAGAGCACACTTCAAACCTTGTCATTTACATAAGGCTCTGGGTGAAAAAGAGAGCTGAGAGTTGTACGGAGTGTTAGTATGTACTTCGTGGAGGGCTGTTATCATTGCCTCTCCTGATGAACGTTTGGTGAGTAAGCAGGCTATTTTCCCAAGTTGTCAACACTGACAATATGAGGTGTTAACGATACAGGAGGAAATATCCTCATCATTACATAAGATAAGAAAATAAATGGAAAATATAGATATTTATTGCCCAAAATATACTTACATTTCACCTTCTTATTTCTCCTCCACGTCCAAACTTGTTAAAAAACGCTGCTGCTTTGAAATTACTCATGTCTAACATCACATATTCACATTTAGTTGACCCAATGGAAAAATAATTACAAGTGTAAAAATTTGAAAAATAATCTAATTACTGCCTTATGTGAGTTTAGAAAATAATCTGGTTTTCACCTCTTATTACAAGTATGTGATTTATTTTCCAATATTTTTTTGTAGAAGCAGATCTGGATTACTTGCACATTGTTTCTACTGCCTTTTCTGTTTATTATTTAAGCAGTAACAAGGTACTTTGTGGAGATCTAAACACAGGTGATTAAGCAGGGTTTTGATCCCCGAAATATTCAAGATGCTTTTTATTTCAAACCTACAAATTCAGTTGCAAGATTTTTGAGGCCTCTCTTAAAAAAGCCCTAAAAGGTCTTAGCAGTTAAAGATCCTAATTCTAGTTTTGGTTGAATTAGTCTGTCCAGATAACCATGCTAAAAGTAATTTGGTTCTAATTCAAATGGGAGGGGCAGAGCCTGTGCAGTGGTTTTTCTAAGGACAGTGGGTTTGCTCTAGAACTTCAATTCTGTTTCTCTGACAGAAATATGCAGCCATAAAAAAAAGGGATGGTGTGGAGGTTGCATAGGATAGTATGTTAAATGACCTTTGTTCTTTTTTACTTCTGGTTTGATGGGGTTTGTGCAAATTGCAGTTCAGTGATGATGGAAAATTATTGTCAGTTGGTTTTCAGTCAGCTTGCTATTCAAAAAGAAATGAATTTGCTAGACATGCCACTTTTTGTCATCATTCTTGTCAGTCTTCACTGAACAACTATGAGCTGAGCGGATGTGGTAACGAACCACCCTTTCATCCTTGGATGGGGTACGTAGTAGTCAAGGTGAAAGCATAGGTCGAATCACTGCTGTACATAACGTGTCAGTTCTCTGGATAGAAGAAAACTGTCGGGTCTCTTGGGTAGTTACTGGCTTTTGGAAACACTGAGTTCATTTATTTGCAGTTGATGCATATCTTGCAGGAATATGGGAGGATTAATTAATGCTTTAAGTAATTCTGAAGATGTAGGACACTGTTTAAGACCTAAGTATTTTTGTTCGTTACAAATTACTTTTTCAGAGGAATCACCTAAGAATTCTAACATGGAAAATGCACAGTCTTACCTTTATTTTCTAGTTAAGAAGGTTGTATTTTTGAAATAAAAAACCAGGTACTGTTTCTTTTGTCAGCTGCGTAAAGAGACCTTTTTAAAATGTTGCGCTACCGCTGGAAGTCTAGAAACTATCACACCTTGGCTATAAACTGATCAACTCAGTGTAATGAAATTCTATGCCCTGCAGTAAAACAAAAAAATCAAGGTCATTTTTAAAATCATGGTGTCATTTATTGACATCTGTTCACCTGCGATGTCTAATGTAGACAACATTAGAAATTTAAATGCACTGTTCTTTTTAAAAATTTAATCTTGACTACTTTGAGAAGATAGAAAATATTTATTGGAAACACATGTGGAATTTGTCTGTTTCTTTACTGATTAATTGCACTACTGAGGATGATGGCTTTTTTTTCACAGTCTAACATTTGGCAATTATGTTGCTATAGAAATAGTGCAAATAGATTTCCTTATTTCTGTCCCATAAGATCTTGCCGTACACAATTGTTAAATCATTTGCATTGTTGCTGTATTGGTGGAAAAAATATTTAGGCTGTCCTTTAAATGTCTTCTGTTTTTAGAGCAACATTCTCAAGTCCCGTATTTCTTTATGGCGGAGCCTTTGATTACAGATAGAAAACACTGTATGTATTAGTATGCAAAGCCTGGTTTCAGGAGCCTGCAGCAGATAGCTGCATGGTAATATTCACTATATTGTTTTACATTTCAAAGAGGCTTCACAATAAAGATGTTTTTCACATTCTACTCAAAGTATCAAAATTTCTACAGGGAAAAATAAGTTGGAAGTGATTGTCATGAAGTGGGAGCCAGTTTAGAATCAGTGGGTCAGATTTATTATTTGAATGTTAGAATAGCTATTTTAGACACACACAAATATGATAATTCACAGATGGGAAATTATACTCATTAAGTTCTAAATTTACAGTGTGGAGGAAATAGAGACATTTGTAAAAATAAATATATGTCTTTTCAGCATCTTTTTGCTCTCTTGTCTAATACTGAATAAGGGGGGTACTTTCATTCTCATTACTTGAATTTAGATTTAATGTCAGATACTAAATAGTTACATTAAGAACAAAGCTCAAGAGATTTCATTTCAGTAATAGCAAAGTTAATTATTAGCTTGGTATGTTTTTTAAAAATGAGGTAAGCTGTTCTGGTTTTATGTTTCAGGAGACTTTAAATCAGCTTTCTAGGCTGCAACATTAATATTATTGTAGAGTAACACTGAATACAGATGTTCAAATGTCTTTGCTCTTATGGTACTGGTACTCAGCTCACTGCTCTTTGTTGGTTACTTAGTAACTTAGTAGTAGCTGTCAGAGACTGATAAGGGACTTGGGCTGTTTTGCCTCAAAAAACTGGAGCCAGAAAGTGATGTCAAGGGGTAAAATGGGGAGAGAAACAGGGCAGCGAGCTGTTGTTCCCTACACTTCCTCCTGTGGCTGAGGAACACCAGTTTGGTTTGCGCTGAGACAGGTCAAACCGGTCTTCCCCTTCTTCCGGGGGATTTGTCACCCTCCCTTTACAGCAGAGGGTGAGTGGACCCCTGCTGTGCAGGGGCACTTCCCGCTCCCAGCACCTCCGTGAGTCGCTTCCCTCTCGCCAAGACCACCGAATTAACACCCAGCAGATGCAAGGAAGTTGCCATCCCGTGACCCCGGACAGACTAGGCTATAAAAAGGTGAGCGTGCACGTTCACCTTCGTAGACCCACCACCTATGGATAAAGGACTCTGAGTCAGCAACGCTGGATCCAAGGGTGATGAAATCTCATGAAATCTCTTTTTTTTCTCTCTCTCCCCCATCTCAATTTTCTTCTACTTGGTTTCTCTTTTTCTCATGATAGACATTCCTTGAAGTAATTGATTAATACCATCTGCGCCAAACCACCTTTATCTGCAACGCTTACTGACTGTTGTTATAAAACCAATACATTGGTTTATGTTGTTTCTCCAAGTCATTGTCGTGTCCCGTGCTGTGCAGGGACAGCCTTTTTGAGGTATTACAAGTATTCACCTCCCTCATCACTCACTGAATGAGGCGAGGCAGTAACTATTAGTGAAAATAGGTTATACTTTTGAACAGTGAAATCAAGTCACTTTCTTGTGAGTAAGTGAGAATGGTGTTAGCACGTGGATTCTATCAGCCTGTAGTGTTTTCCATCAAAGATAATCTTGATATTCTGTAAACAGGCAACATTAATCTAAATTTTGAATCTATACAGCTGAGTAATAATGTCTCTTCACACTATTAACAGGTCTGCATACGTGGTATAATACAATGCACTAACAATATAAAGACTACTGAAAAAAAAAAGTAATATGCAAGTATAAGTGGGTTTTTTTCCCCTGTTCATTTCATATGAATAAAAGAAAACTGATCTGAATCCTTTCCTTACCACCAGTCATTGCATAGAAGATAGCTGAATCTGCAGTCTCTCTCAGTTTCACTCTGTGCTGTAACAGCCCTCTTTTTGAAGCTCTAGAACTCAGGTTTTTATGAGCGTAGGGTTGCTCAGGAATGTCCCAGCTGAATGGCCAGGCCCAGGGAATGGTGATCAGTGGTGCAAAGTCTAGCTGGGGGTCAGTAACTAGTGGTGTACCCCAGGGGTCAGTATAGGGTCCAGTCCTGTTTAACATCTTCATTAATGATCTGAATGGTGGGGCAGCGTGTACCCTCAGCAAGTTTGCTGATGACACAAAACTAGAAGAAGTTCCTGATGCTCCAGAGGGACCTTGATAGCCTGGAGAAGTTGGCTCCAGGAGCCTTACAGAGTTTAACAAGGAGAAGCGCAAAGTCATGCACCTGGGGAGGAACAACCGCAGGCACCAGTACATGCTGGGGGCCACCCAGCCAGAAAGCAGCTTGGAAGAAAAGGACCTGGGTCCTCATGGACCCTTCCAACCTCAGCCATTCTGTGATTCTGCTGATTTGCAGCTTAAAATCTTTGCTTAAAAGGCCAGTCAGCTGCTTTGAATTTGGTATCTGCTAAATGTAGATCTTTTCTATCCTAGACTAGCGAAATTGTTACTTTTGCCATTAGAATATTAAGTTTTGACACTTATTATTCTTGTATTATTAGGAAAAGATGAATTGTTATTAGTTTACAACAGAAAGATTTATTTAAGATAACTTTATCTTAAAACACAGTGGTTTAAGTCTTAAGTTTAAGTGTTCAACTAGAATGTAGAATCCTATGTTCAACTCCGCTTTCTTGAGCTGGAACAGAGAGCATGATGAACCATCACTGTCCAAATGTCTCCTGGCCGTGTCATTATGCAGTATTATCACGCATTCTTATTTATTTAATATAAAAAAAACCCCTCTATTGTGGGGAAGTTGCTCGATATTACTGTCTGTGCAGCGTATTGACAAGGATAACTTTGTAGTAATAGCTGAAACTAAATAGTTATAAAAGATAGATGAATTTTTTGCTGATTGTTGATTATGGCCCTGATGTAGCAAAGCACTTAAGCACATTCTTAATGTCACATAAATAAGGTCAAACAGACTGCCTGCATCTATTATTCTAATAAGGGTAAACTTTGTTGAATTATGACTTACACTAATGATCTTTGTCCAGTTCATGTACACAATGAAGTGAGCCCTACTGTTGCGAAAATTCATTGCCATTTGTTGTCTAGCCTGCCAGACAAATTTTTTTCTGATTTATGTGTGTTATTTCCATGATGAAGTAACTCCTATGTGAAGAGTATCTGTCACAGAGTACCAAATTTTTTAACAGTATGACGAAGGGTAAAATAATAGAGGATGGCCCAGACTGGAATCTAATTGTTGTGTTTTAATCAGAGATGCAAGTGGATTCCTTAGGAATAACATTTTTGAAAGTAGAAGGGTGCTTATAGCCTGGTGTGTTTCAAAAGCATCTTTCTATTCCCCCGAGTCTGGCCAGCTGTCCAGCAGGTCAGGATGGCAGTGGGTTGCCCTCGTTTATGTTGTTGGGCACTTGTTCAGTTCACTGTGGCAGCAAAGAATGGACAAGAGGAATACAGACATGCCGACGCTGTCTCGCACTGCCCAAGGAGTTGCATAATGGCTACTAAATTGTCTGAGTGTCTGCTTAGTTGATTCGGTTCTGGGGAATAAAGTGGTCGCAGTGCAGGAACAGCAGCGACAATATTTTTGATTTCCAGTATGGGTTGGTAGATTATTAGTTTATGGAAGTGTAGTTTACGTATAGCAGGATTTTCAGAGCAGATTTTCACAAAAAAATAACCAGTTCTGTGGCTGACCTTAACCTCCCAACCATTTTGTAGTGGTGCAATGTATGATTTATGTGCAGATTTTCTCTGCCGTGAGATCAAAATAAAGCTGCGAGCAGATAGTACCATCACTTCAAAACTTCTGAGTTAAATAGATCTGCTTTTGGGGGAAAATTTTGTTTTGCCATTATAGTCCTACAGTTGCTTGTAATTAATGTTCATAGGTTTCATTCAGTTGTATTCTATAGTGCGGAAAATAGGTGTATGTCAACCTGAATCTTGCCTGTCCTGAGTTTTAGATATCCTTAATTCCAGTTAAGGTTCTTTTGTTGAAAAGAGAACATATTGCATGAAAAGTGGAAATAGCATTCTGTTATATGCTCAAGTGTAATTATTTCCTCCTGAGAGACTTTAAATGATGTAGGGATGTTTTATGTAGGATTTCTATATATGCAATATGCACCTGGAACCGTTTTGCTCCAGGTAACAGTAATGCAGCCAGACCTCTTACTTCAAAAGGTTTATGTGTTCTCTGCATTACTAAACACATATACTGATGGGGAGAAATATAGTGGAATGGTGTCCTTTTTCCAGTGTTGTTGGTTATGGAATAGGAAGCTGTTGGAAAATGATTGCCACAGAGCTGAAAAGATAATCGGATGCAGTTCATTACTCATCTTGTCAGCTGCTCCTGCTACAAGGGATTGTATCACAAGATGTTAATCTGCTTGTGACTGGATTTCAAGGCAAGCATTTTTATTTTGGAGGGGGTGTAAGTAATTTAACATCTTTCAATTTTATTTCATTTTCAGAAGCAAGAGAAATGGAAAATTCCCAAATTAACATCTCAAAATATTAATTGATAAAAATATTACTATGTCCTTGTGGGTTCTGTTAGAAAAATATGATGATACACTGCAAAAAGCTATTTAATTGCAGAAGTTTTTAGGCTAATGATGAGGTTGTGTGTTCCTTGAATAGTGGAACTTAGTCTGCTAGGACACTTCAGTGTGTACTGCAAGACAACAAGTATAGGCACAAGACAGATTTGCACCAAAAAGAATCCCTTCTCTCCACATTGAATCACTAATGTGGATGTACCTAATGCTCCTATACGTTGTCTGCCAGTGGGGCGATTCGGTGGAGGTGTAGAGAAGGACCATATTCATTACTTACCCTCTACAGATGGGAAGATGACAGGAATGCAGTTTTAGCTAGATGACATTTTCTGAAAGGCCCAAAAGAGCAGTTACTTTGTGATACTGTGGGATGTTGCTCACAGTGCTATATGAAGCATAGGAGAGGGCTTACAAACTTTCCATTACAATTAGATGAGCAAGTAGATGTGTACATTTCAGGCAAGCAGTACTGCCCTGTTCTCTTCCACCTGCTTCCTACCTATCTTCTCAAGTCCTTGAAGAAAGTTGTCCAGTTCAAGGAGAAGGATATTCCTTAAATTTCCTGCTAAGATGGAGAAAAACACTCCTTTTGCTACCCTTTTTATGTCATTTTTTAGTACTGATTATTGTCAAATAGAATTGCACATTGTATTTTAAATAATTAAATTATAATTTGTGATCTACAGGCGCAGATGTAATCTCTATTTGAATACATTAATTAAAAAATAGTCAGTGAGATACTTAAAAGTACTTAAGAAAATAATATATTGAGTTAATGTGTAAGCAAAAGAAATTACAGGTTTAAACAAAATAAATAAGTGGTTTCTGGATGCTCATGTTGCATATGGCACTTTTTACTCCAGCAGGAGTATCTAATGCTAATGCCTTGCTGTATTCCAATTTTGGTAGCTACATTCCACCCACTTAAATACCCCCTGGTGTATGCGTAGGCAACAGTGTTCTCTAGTTCCTGCCACAAACTCTTACATGGTCTTTTGTGCACTATTAATCAGCAGCTATGCTTCACCTTCAGCGTGGCTGCATCTCAACACTGGACAAAGTGAAAAATCGTATCTTACCTTACAGAAGCAACCCATAATGACTCCGTACGTAGAGTTTTTGTTGGTCTGAAAGTGGGGCATTAATCATTTTTTCTCCTAAACATGTTTGACTGCGTAGTCAATCAGCATGAAATGTTATTTGAATTTTCTGTGTAGCTTTCCCCCTCTTGTTTCCCCTCATACATAATACAGTTGATTGGCCGAGACGTGAGGCCCTCCTTCACTACAAAATTCTGATACAGCTCATGAACACCATTTGCCTGGGTCAGAAGACACAAGATAATGAACAAAGGTTTAATTGGTGTGCTGTGGCTACTATGCCAATGTTTACATGAGTATCTATGTATATATGTCTGACTTTATATTATATATATGTACATAAGTCGCTACAAAAGTTATGTATTCTCACAAAAACATTGCCTGTTGTCACGTGTATGTTACTGTTACTTGTCACCATGTTGAATCCTCCAATTAAGATAAAAATGTTGGTGTGGAGGCACTGCATGCAAGTTTGTTTTCAATCAATGTGTTTTCTGCTGAGGCTATGGCAGAGGTGTAGATGTGATTACAGTAATGAAAAGTTGTTTGAAAGAGCTCTGTAAGTATTTTTCCACCTCCATTAGATTATTTAGAAATTGAATTGAGTTACCATGCTGAATCGGCAAGCATTGTTCCAGCTTGGGAGAGAGAATATGAAGGCTAATTAATTTATAGTTAATGTGAAATGCCATTTGTTTTATAGCAATTCTCATGTTTTAAATGTGAAACTGTGAAATGAAGAACTGAGTAATTTCACATTTATGGTATAGTAATAAATTTACAAAAACCAAATATATTTTATGCAGTGCCCCTTCTGAATCATTGTCTAATATTAATTTCACTTTGCCTATTTATGAAAATCAAGTACTACTTTACAGAAAATACAAGCATAGCAAAAGTTACTTCAATTTCTAAATCCGTCAGTGTCTTCAGGCAGTCAGAAATGAGATTCCATCATCCAAGTGTATTTCACTTTTTTCTTTTAATTCTCATATATTTTACAAGTACGAGTCCAACAGCATAAAAGATGTTCTCTCTCAGTTCTTAACACATAGCCCATAAATTTTATCTTTCTTTGCAAATCTTTAGAGATAAAGGGTAGGACAGGACTAGGGGCCATGGCCATCAACAGGAGAACAGAAGGTTCAAGCTGAACACGAGGAAACCCTTCTTCCCTGTGAGGGTGACAGAGCACTGGAACAGGCTGCCCAGAGAGGTGGTGGAGTCTCCTTCCGTGGAGACTTTCAAAAGCCGCCTGGACTTGTTCCTGTGTGATCTGCTCGAGGTGATCCTGCTCTGGCAGGGGGTTGGACTAGATGGTCTCTAGCGGGCCCTTCCAACCCTTACCACTCTGACTCTGTGAATTCCTCATCTAATCTCAGAATTTGTGAAAGCATTCTATCTGATGTTTTTATTTTTTTTTTTTTTTAATTTTTAGATATCTCTATACCTTTGACTGATATTCAGGTTTTATATCAATTCTTTAAGATGATAGCTTTGAAACTGAAACTTGAGCATGAACTTGCAGTGTTTCAATGACTTGCTCTTCAGGCGGGATGCAGTGGTACCCTGTTAATGCATGACATTCATAACACCTTCATTGCTTTGCATGTTACTGCCAGTGCAAGTGAACAGAGAGCATTCTTTGTCCTTTTTCATCTTTAGTAGTAATTCAGTTTGGAGTAGCTGGACTTCTACATTTGATAGTTACTCTTCTCTGGTGCTAGGCAGTGCAGAAGTTGAACTGTCACTTTAAAAGGGCTTGTGCTGCTAACAAGAACTAGGGTTATTTGTTTTGGTTTGGGTTGTCTGGGGTTTTCGCCCCATTTTTTCCATAATGAAGTCACTGGCAGTGCCAAAAAGGAAAGCTGAGGAAATGCATCCCTCTTTGACAGCAATTTCAGTGTTGAGCCCTTTGCTTAAACCCATCTTTAGCTGTGAATATTGTGCTCTGATTTAAAACCTTGGATGTTTCAGAATGAGTCAGGATAGAAACAGCCAAGTGCCAGGATAAATCCTTAGGATTGCTGACATTTGTCATCACTGCTGGCTGTTTCACTTTTCCATTCTGAGCACTTTTTGCCCATTATCATTACTATAGTGAGTTGGTCAAACTGGTTAATTTATACAGTAGGGTCAATACATTGCATGTATACCATGCAATGAAGAAAACGGTTGTGTCCAGAGAGAGCTTCCCCTTCCCAAGAAAATGCTGGACAGCTTCCCAAGTACCTAACTGGCGGGCAGGACAGGATACCCATCATCATCGCTTGTAATTTTTTCTACCTCAGCCACACAGACAGGAAGAAAACAAAAGAGAGAAAACAAAGTCATGCTTTAACGCTTGAGTGTACGTGCAAGGTGTTGGGGAGAGTAAGGAAACAGCCTGCTCTTTCTTGTCCTTTTTGCAAGAATGTGCTCCCTTGTTTCCAGTTCTGACAGCAAGCCCTCATGACACAACCTGACGAAGAGTCAACTGTGAGGTTCACTGTATTATCATGTCTTTTATGTTTCTAGAAATAGGAAACTGTTCTGTGTGAAGCAGAGCAGCATGCACTGGTTTTAGTCCCTGGCCGGTGTTTGCAGGCACGTTGTAATGGCAGTAACGTTAATTGCTGTGATGTGGCCAGTATGAGAACCCCCACGGAATGAGAAGGTCACTGCAATGCAAAGGTTTTCTGTCACAGCTTCTGCGGTATACGCTTCACTCAACACTCGTGGCCCTAGAGAGCTGGGAGCATTTCTCTCAGACTTGAAGGAAAATACTCCATTTGAGAGAAGACTGAAGCTTTTATTTTGGTTTTCTCAATATTTTTTCTAGCTTTATACTGGAGGAAAACTTCTTGGACTTCATTTACCAAATTTTTAATCTGAGTGATGGTAGAAGAGCTTTGGAAGTATTTACGTTGTTTAAGATTCTTTGAAAAGCTCGTGTTTTGAAACTCGTATTTCTTTTGTCCCTTGCTATCAGGATGGCCAGTCTGATATTTTGTACAAATTTTGGACTGCAGTAACTCAGACACTTTCCTCTCAGTTTCAGTCAGCAACAGACTGTAAGTATTCAGTATAAATGAATCGTAATGTGTTCTACAGTTATTTTGAATCTCATTTCAAGAAACACTTAGCTCATTATCTCCTCTACAAGAACTACAGCAGTGGCTCATTCAGTGTGGGGTCTGTGAATTTAAAACTTCTTGCGTTTGTAACCAAACAGGGTGATCTTCCTAACCTACAGTTGAATTTGCAGAAAGAAATATTTCCTGTTTCTTTAAGTAATCATTATCTAATAACAAAAATGTATTTTTGCAACTATAGGTGGAGGTAAAAATGGAATGGTACATTATACTTTCCAAAATGAATGGGTTTGCCAAAATCAAAAATAGTAATTTAATTCTAAAGAGCAGTTCTTAGTGTTTTCTTGTGAAACACTGATCAGTTTTAAAAATCTGATTTTAGCCATTTTTTGAAACCTTTATAAATAGGAGTTGAGTTTCTTCAAAATTGTGTCTCATATAGATAAGTGCTGGTGTTCTGACTCTACAAAATATTCTGTACATATGTAATAAATAAATAGCAGATACAATCAAAGGATATTAAATAAAAGTCATGTATAAACATAAAATAGTACTATTGCTGGTACATGTTAATGCATCATGCAATTGGATCATAAACCCAGATGAGTTTGGTGCTTTCATAAATATACCTTTCATGATTGTGTACGGTGTATAAAGTAAATCCTTTGCACATGCAGATAAAGTGCACAAGATCTGCAGTTATCTTTGTGATCTCACCGACTGCATCGGCCCCTCAAAATTTGGTCCTTCCAGGCTTTATAACAGCAGTATAATTTTGAGGAACTAGCTGGTTGATTCATGTTCAGTGGTTGCTAAGTAACCAGATGATCCCAAAAGAAAATGTATTCATCTTGTGTTAAAACATATTAATTTTACTGTTTGCCTTAAGCATTACTTTAACGGCAGTACGTACCCACCTGGAATCTCCTCTGTGCAAACCAAACACGTGCTACCTGTTTTCAGCACTCAGTCTTAAACTTGTAAAATTGTGACATCAGTTAATGGGATCAATCAACATTTCAGAAGTAAGGGAACTCTTGCATTTTGTCAGCAGTACTTTGTCTGGCAGTTATTAAAAAATATTACTTATGATTTAGTCATGTTTTTTATGTAAACGTTTAGAGGGAACAGTTGGATTTTTGGGCTGTGAATGTGTTTACCTTGCTACAGCCAAATTCTGGGGAAATGATGCTTACAGCAAGTAAACTTTTCAGGTTTTTTAAGTGACACATCTATATTAGAATATTTATTTTGAGCATATAAATACTAAGTGATTGAATTCACTGATGTCAGTCACAGACCTCTGGATCACATAGATCAGAGGAAGACTAGACAATATCAGAAAAATAGTGTAAAAATAGGAACTCATGGCACTTTACAGAGTTTGGTAATAGACCATGATCTGCTTTTGTGAGGTTGGGATGGTCTTTATAAACATAGCTTTATGACCTAAAATAACTCTGTGTTTGATAATAAATGTGCGTCCTCCAGTGTTCAAAATCATGGTATATTTGAGTTGAAAGGATAGGCTGGATGAAATGGGGCAGAGGTCTGGAACCTGAAAAACCTACGAATGAATGAGCCAGTGTTAATCTTCTAATGTAATGGGAAATCCATAAAGTACGAGCGATGTTAGAGCAAGATTAACATCAGTCGCTAAAACAGCTGTACATTTGTTTCATTTCCTGTTACTTGTGGCAAGCTTTTCAAGGCTGAAAATAATGCTGATTTTTCTGCGGCCTTTGTCACGCTTTATTTGACAAGTTCAGGGGTTGCATTTTAGGTACCTTTGTGTGTAAAATCATATGCTTCCCTCATCAGATTTCATAAGTTTGGTTTATGAAAGTTATATTTGTTTTAAATGGGTGTCTTCAAAGTTGCCTGGCCCCACACTTTTTCCTCATGAAGCTATTGTTAGAAAATACCTAGATTTAGAGTTTGACCTTAAATAATTGATAATACTAATAATTGAGTTTGATAGCAAATATTTCGTGACTGTGATTACTATATTCATTGTACAAAGTAAGTTTTCCATGTCCAGTCTTCCAAATGTGGATTTTATGCTGGTGCTTTAGTCACGTACATTTGTCAACTGCATTTAATCTGATAGCTCATATAATTTTGAAATTAATAGATAAGATAGGATAACATTGTATCATTCATTGATATAAATGCAAGGATACAAGTTATTTACAAGAATAAAAAAAAATAGTTTGAAATTAGCAATGCTTATTGCTTTGTTTTGCAGCCTCTATGTTTTTGAAACAAGCTTTTGAAGGAGAATACCCTAAACTACTGAGGCTTTATAATGACTTGTGGAAGCGCCTGCAACAATATAATCAAAATATTCAGAGGAATTTTAACACAAGCGGAACTACTGATCTCTTTGCTGAACTACAGCAAATGGAAGAGGATACACAGGACATATTCATGCAAAAAAACAAGGATTATGAGTATGTATTATGAACTTTAAGGCAATAAATTGTAAAGCTTTGTACCCTGCAAGAAAAAAAAGAGTATTTTTAAGAACTTAGTGTTACTCAAATTGTCAGAGTGGGAAAATTTAAAGGCTTTTTTTTCCCTCTTGTGGTTAGTGCTTTAATACTATTTTAGAACAGTAAGACTCTCATTAAATTATATAATTAACAATGTTGGATTGTCTTGTCTTTCACAAAGTCCCTGACTTCAGAACTAGTTCTATCTTTCTGTCTCTTTGGTTAAAGAAAAAAAGCAAATTATGAAAATTCAATTTTATCTGTGCTGCGATTAGAGCAGTAGCTTTCCCTTAATGATACCGCAATCGTTGGAGTGTGACAAATGCTCAGTTTGTTATGATTCACAGTTTTTATGTTTATACATCGTAGAATAAACATGATCTGAGTGGTAGATATCAGAAAGATCAAATTGAAACAGGCTCATCAAGTCTATTAGAACTTCTAGGCTTATGTAAGAGAAAATGAGTATTTTATGTGATATTTGTATTGCCTTAAATATGTCCCTGAGCAGTCAGTGGGAGTCTTATCATTGACTTCAATGGAAGCAAAGTAAAAAGTTCACCAAACTTCTGAAAATGAGGTAGAATGTTTGAGAGCTGCTGCTTACTCATTTTCACAAATAGAAATACTAAAGCCTGATCTTACTAAAGGTAAATGTAAGAAGAGTGTTTCTATTTGAAGCTTTCTATATGTGTCTGTGTACCAGGAGAAGGATTTTTTTTTTATGTTAAATACATCATTGAGTACAAGCTGTCTGCTAATGAAATATGTGAATACAAGAAGGTCTCTCATTGCAGTTCTTGATATCTTGCTGATATTTTGCAGATTTTTTTAGCACTGTTTGTCTCAAGAACACCTTGAATTAGGGATTCCACATAGATCTTACAGAAAGTGCTAAGATCCGTATTGAAATATGCAGAATGGCTCCCTGACTAGTACATGGTTCAAGTGAAAATCAAGGTGTTACACACTATTAAAATCTTTTCAAGCGCGTATGTTTGAAGAGGAGAAAGAGAAACAAGGTTCAGTACTGTGAATTTGTATGTCTTGAAAATTCAATGCTATTGTGTGTTTTAATTTAAAATGTGATTTTGTCCTATACCCACAGTCCAGAAAAGGCCTTGAAAGATTCACTGCAACAATATGAAGCTGCTTATTTGTCAAAATCCTTGTCTCGACTCTTTGACCCCATCAATCTTGTCTTCCCTCCTGGAGGTCGGAATCCTCCTTCTTCTGACGAGCTTGACAGCATCATTAAAACCATAGCCAGGTATGCACATACAACACATTGCAAAATGCAGCATGTTTTTTCTCAGAACTTACAATTTTAGCAATGAGAGTTGCTTAGCAGTAAGAGGTTGATTACTCTTTAGTTATAAAACTGGTTAGTGTAAAAATTAAGCCAGGATTTATCTTCTGTATTTTGTTTTTCTGGAAACAACCGAAATTTTAATCTCAGTTTTACTGTTTAAGCTTATAAAACATCAGGAAGAGAAAGTTTACACATACTGTAAATGTCTGATATCTTAATTATTTTAACTATGTTAAAAGGAAGAGGATAGTTGCTTGGCTGCAAGTGATAACACCTGGTGTAATATTCTTTTAAAGTTAAACAGCTAGATAATAGATAAAGATGACTGTTCCAGGTAGAATTTGTAAAATGAGATGCTTAAATTACCACTGGTGTATTTTCCCTCACAAGGTTTTGGTAAGGACTACTCTGTTTAGTACAGTCAGAAAATGATGGGCAGTAAGTATTCAGCGTATCTGAGTGTGTGTGTGTAATATTAAATACTGACACTGTCTGTACTTCTGACTGGGAGTTACAGCTGCTCAGAACACGCCTATTGGTGGTGTTACTCTGCTCCTTGTGGAGGAGAAGCGAAAGCGACATGAAAATTAAGAAATTTCAGCAGTTTTCCAGGGACATTTAGCTAATGATGTCTGCAGCCCTGCAGGGTTCTCAGAGAAGGTTATTCCTGTTTCAGGGTGCCTAGCGTCTCTCCGGTTCTTGGGAGAGGTTAATGTCATCACTAGCAGGACGATGGTCCCTGTGCTTACCTATTTTCAGTAGAGCAGTCTTGAATGCAGCCCAAGCCAATGGCGTCTGGAGGGTTCCATGAACAAGAAATACTGGAAGTGATTTAGAAGTCTCTTTCTTTTCCGTTTGTTCCCTGTCATTCCTTTGGGGCCTGTGTTACTATAAAGGATTGCCTAAAACACAGCTTATTAGTTGTGTCAAGCTAAGGCGTCCCCTGGGTATTTCTGCACAGCTCATGTAATTCCAGAGTTGAATGACTATGCATTCACCTGTAATGTTTGAAGGCTGCTGCCAAAGCTTGAATGTAGTTAATTGCAGTCAATATTTTTGAATGGCTTACTAATAGTGATTTCATACTGAAGTGTCATTCCTAAACTTTGCTCATTTTTACTAGAATAGGAACACTGCACATAAAATTCCCAAATGGCTTGTTAAATTGTAAACTGAATTACAGTGCCTAGGAAGACTTGGTTGTATGTGGTACTCTCTCTAAATTGACATGCCACGTAACTACGTATTCATAGTTAAGTCATTATCAATTAAATACAGTACTGTTTAGTTGTTAATTAAGATTTGTAATCTTTGCTTCCAGTGAGCTAAATGTGGCTGCTGTTGATCCAGACCTGACTTTAGCTGTGGCAAAAAACGTGGCAAAGACCATTCAGCTCTATAGTGTAAAGTCTGAGCAGCTTGTAAGTAATTTTAAATTTGTAAAAAGGTATGTTTTCCTATGTACAATGTTCTAGGTTTTGGTAGTTTTACAACATAACAGTAAAGCAATCTAGATAGAGAAAAGTTCTGAATGGGCTTTCCACTGTATTTTGAAATATTTTCAGTTAAATTCTGCCTTCAGATAAACACAGTCTATTGATAGCTGTAAGATTTGCCTGTATAACTCCAAATTGAATTTGCCATCTTAATTTTAAAAAATCAAACTTGCAGTTGTCATTAAGTAAAATTAAGGCAATTCATTTTAATATTTACCAACTGTGGTGGGTTGACCCTGGCTGGAGGCCAGGTGTCCACCAAAGGCACTTTGTCACTGCCCTCCTCAGCTGGGCAGGGGAGAGTAGATACAATGAAAGGCTCGTGGGTCAAGATAAGGACAGAGAGATCACTCAGCCTTACTGTCAGGGGCAGTACAGACAACTTGGGAAAAAAGTAATTTATTACTGAGCAAATCAGAGTAGGATAATGAGAACTAAAACCCAGATCTTAAACCATCTTCCCCCATCCCTCCTTTATTCCCAGGTTCAGCTTCACTCCCACTTTCTCTACCTTCTCCCCCTGAGCAGCACAGGGGGACAGGGAATGGGGCTTGTGGTCAGTCCATCACGCGTTTTCTCTGCTGCCACTTCTTCCTCAGGAGAGGAGGAGTGAGTGACTCCTCACACTCTGCCCCTGCTCCAGCATGGGGTCCCTTCCACAGGCTGCAGTCCTCCACAAACTGCTCCTGTGTTTGTCCTTCCCATGGGATGCAGTCCTTCAGGAGCATCTGCTCCAGCATGGATACCCCATGGGGTCACCAGTCCTGCCAGCAAACCTGCTCCAGCCTGGATTCCTCTCTCCACGGGGCTACAGCTCCTGCAAGGAGCCTGCTCAAACCTGGGCTTCCCACAGGTTTGCAGCCTCCTTCAGGCATCCCCCTGCTCCAGCGTGGGGTCCTTCCTGGGCTGCAGATGGGTCTCTGCTCCCCCATGACCCTCCCTGGCTGCAGGGCACAGCCGGCCTCACCATGGGCTGCACCACGGGCTGCCAGGGAATCTCTGCTCCGGGGCCTGGAGCACCTCCTCCCCCTCCTTCTGCACTGACCGGGGTGTCTGCAGGGTTGTTGCTCTCACATATTCTCACTCCTCTCTTCTGACTGCAGTTGTGCAGGTTTTTCCCCCCTTCTTAAACATGTTACTCCAGGGGCGCTACCACCATCACCCCTGGGCTAGGCCTTGTCCAGCGGTGTGTCCGTCTTTGACACAGCTGGCTTTGGCTCTGTTGGACACAGGGGAAGCTTCTGGCAGCTCCTTACAGAAGGCACCCCTGTTAGCCTCCCTCTACCAAAATTTTGCCATGCAAATCCAAAACACCAACATCTGATATTCCCTCAGTTACGTGATACATTGTCTTTATGGTATTAAAATCTGGACTATTCAAATATATTTTTTTCACTATTTGCAACAAAATTTGGGCATTTCTTCCCTATGTTTATTATTGGACATATATTTAATTGACCCTGGATTTCTTTGCGTTTGTCAATTGCTTCCAGTCATTTGCCATGCACTGTTATCTAGTGTTAAACTGAATAGAGGAAGGATCCTGTTGTGGTTTAACTCTGGCCAGCAAAATACCACGAAGCTGTTCTCACACCTCCCACCTCCAGCAGAGGGGGAGAATCAGAAGAAGACGACAAGGAAGCTTGTAAAATTGAGATGAGATAAGGACTATTTACTGATTTAATATAAGTGAATATATAACAATACTACTAGTAGTAATAAGTAATTAAAATAATAAGAAATAAAACATATGATACAGTTGCTCACCACCTGCCGACCGATGCACAGCTGGGTCCAGCGTAGTGAGAGTCAGAGCAGAGAGCCCGAGAGCTGTTGCAGCAGAGTCTGAGCAAACCCTGTGAGCGCCAGCACGACCGGGAAAAGCTAACTGACCCACCAACCCACGAATAAACGAGCAAGCAAAGGGATTAGCAAAAGAGTTGTCAAAGGAGTTAAGGAGCAAAAGTTCATGCAAGAGCTAGCAAAGAGTTCTCAAAGGGTTAGCCCACTCCCCGCTTTGAGCCCGAGAGCTGTTGCAGCAGAGTCTGAGCAAACCCTGTGAGCGCCAGCACGACCGGGAAAAGCTAACTGACCCACCAACCCACGAATAAACGAGCAAGCAAAGGGATTAGCAAAAGAGTTGTCAAAGGAGTTAAGGAGCAAAAGTTCATGCAAGAGCTAGCAAAGAGTTCTCAAAGGGTTAGCCCACTCCCCGCTTTTGCACTGAGCATGACATGCTATGGAATGAAATACCCCTTCTGCCAGTTTGGGTCAGCTGTCTGAACTGTGTATGTCCCACACACTGCTTGTAGTGAGAGAGTTGGGAATGCAGCTGCAGTATCACCTTGAATGTGGTGCAGGCACTCCCCAGCACCAGCTAAAAAGACACCTTATCAGTACTTTTCTCCAGGTAAATCCAGAAACCTAGCTTCATACCAGTCCCTGTGAGGAGAGTTAACTCTTTCCTGACTAAAACCAGTGCACTGGTTTTGTCTAAACAGCAGCTCCAAACAAGAGTTTGGTGTGACTTCACCCATTTGCAGGCTGGTGCCATACCTTTTTTCAAGGGACACTAGAACAGTGAATGTCATCATCATATGAATTTTTTTTTTAAGGTCAACAGTTTTCTTGGAAAGTCTGAAATTTCAATGCTTTTCTTACAAAGAGATGAAAATTATTTTTTGTAATTCGCAGATCCACAAGAAATGACTAACTGCTTGTATTTGTAAACAAGATTTTCACTTAAACAACATTAATTCTGAAAGCAAACTCAGTTTCCAGTGATATTCGTTTAATATATGGTTCATTTAAAGAGACATACTAACAATCTTGTGTAACAATTGGCTAGCAAACATTGTAGCAATTAAGTTAGTACGAGTACTGCGTCCAGCTGTGGAGCCCTCAATATCAGAAGGATATTGACCACTTGGAGCGAGTCCAGAGGAGGCCACGAAGATGATCAGAGGGCTGGAGCACCTCTCCTATGACGAAAGGCTGCGAGAACTGGGCTTGTTCAGCCTGGAGAAGAGGAGGCTCCGAGGAGACCTCATTGCAGCTTTCCAGTATCTGAAGGGGGCCTACAAGGGCGCTGGGAGAGGACTTTTTACAAGAGCCTGTAGTGATAGGACAAGGGGTAATGGGTATAAATTGAAATCAGGGAGGTTTAGATTAGACGTCAGGAAGAAATTCTTCACAGAGAGGGTGGTGAGGCACTGGAACAGGTTGCCCAGAGAAGCTGTGGATGCTCCATCCCTGGATGTCTTCAAGGCCAGGCTGGATGAGGCTTTGAGCAACCTGGTCTAGTGCAAGGTGTCCCTGCCCATGGCAGGGGGGGTGGAACTAGATGATCTTTAAGGTCCCTTCCAACCCTAACCATTCTATGATTCTATGAATTCTGTTCACCATTTAGACACCTGCTGTCTCTGAATAGCTCTAAAAAAATTGAAATTCACTAACACATACCTTGTTTACCGTGTATGTTGGATAACTGTAATTGAAGTTTGCAAACTAGCGTAGGGCAGAGGAATGTAGGTGATGGAGTTATGAAGCCTGTAAAAAAAGATATTTAAAATTTTAAATTAAAAATACGTGTTTACGTTATTTTGGTATATATTTAGAGCATAGCTCTTAAGCTGGGTCTTCCTTTAAAGACACCGAATCTTTGCTTCATAATTTCAGAGTGAAATTTGCTCATGAAATAAGGATTTTTAGTAAGTTGCAGGAGTCAACATAAGTGAAAAATACCACATTTGTGTCTCTCTCTGTCATGGACTGTATTGGTGCATTGTCAAATAGTGGCATTCAGGTGGGGGGGATGGGGTGGGAAAGACATATCAGCTTTAAATGTGAAAGCACTAGGGTCTGTTATGCTTATCATCTCTGTTAGAGTTTGAATCTGGCCAGAGGCTTGTTTGAAAGCATACGCTGTTTTGTGATCAGCCAGATGGTAAATTCTTCAGAAACCCTGAAAAAAAGGATATGTAGAAATAAGCTGACAAGTGTATGATTTGTGGCTTTGTATTAGCTGACCTTAAACTAAAAGAATGTAGGAGTAAAGAAGGAGTCTGAGCCCTTAAACTTCTTAAATTTGACAACTGAAAATAAAACCTAAAACTTTTTGAAAATCTAGGTGACAGGATTAGTCAAACTGGCAGAATGAACACAAATGTCCTTCAGGAATATACCTGCAAATTGTGAAACAATATCAATTGTGTATTGCACAGCTACATTTTTTTCCTCTTTTTACCTTCCCTTACTGATAATACATGTTATGAAAATTAAAAACTGGAAGGACTCAACACAGTTGCCAAGGCATAGGTGTATAGTGCCATCTTTAAAGTGCCAAAATATCATGCCTAGCCTCCAGCTGTCTCTCCAGAAGGGCATGGCTCTCCTACTTGGCCTGTGCCATGCTTGCCAGCCCTGTGGGTATAATCTAGAGAATCTTAACTTTTTGTACCTATTTTTGGGCAGACAGATTGAGCCTGAAATGTGTACCATGTGTAGAACAGGGGCTATGTCAGACAGCACTGTTTTATTATGTCTTCGTGATGTAGCTAAGAATGCAGTCTTCATTCAGCCTTGCAATCCAGCCTCCAACGATAGCTTCTAAAGCTGAGGAGGGTGACCATGTAATGTTTCTGCTCAGATGCTTCACTTCTGATAGCTTTACTAGAGCAGTGCCAAACATAGAAATTTAGTTTCCTGGAGGAATTCACAATTGAGTTCTTGTCCAAATTAAATGTAAACAAAAGACTCTTAGAATTGTTAGTGAAAGAAGATGGGAGGCACAGTGGCTTTTAAGAGTCATAACGGGGTTTTTTTTAAGTTATTGTAGTATTGCAGGTAGATTTGAATGGTGAAAAACTGAAATGTGCAATCCTAAAAAATGTTGCGTCCTTCTGATGTCAAGAGTTTTATTTATTCAATTTCACACAAAAAAAGAAATTTCAGTTCACTAAGACTCACCGCTGTTTCTCCAGTTAGCTTGAGACAGGACAAATAACAAGAAAAATGTTATTCATGACTCAGAGATTTTACCTTTGCGTAAAATTCATTGCATCTTTGCAATCACTGACTTTTGGTTTTCCTGTTGACAAAGCTATGTCCCTTACTGATGCTTAGAACTGGATGTCTTGCAGAGAGAAGTCATGAAACATTGAGGCTTAAAAGCTCTGCAAGTTTACGTGATGTGTACTTTTGAAAAGAGGCAGAAAAATAAATTGCAAGATCCATTGTCCTTACCGAGATTGAATATGGAAGAGCCTTATTTGGTCATCTAGTCTATTCCCCTCCCTGCACAGGACTATTTCAAACAATATTTATTCTTGGGGGTTTTGTTTCATTCTTTCTGCTTTTAGAATGATGATTTCAGTTACCTCATATATTGTGAGCAGAAATGTAAGTACTGTATGTTCTCTTACTTTTGTGCTATTTCTGTTCAGCTTGGCAAGTGGGTGGATTGAAATACACTAACACACCCACCAAGTGCACATAGATGAAATGTGTTGTGCTGTGAACATGAAAATGCAGTTGTTTAGAGAAGATGCAATTCTCCTACTTTTTGAACCTGGAGACCTCTACTAGTTTCCTCCCTAGAGTTACAGTCATCCTGTCAGACTATCTCTATTAATTGCAACCAGAGTCCCACAGCAATTCCTCTGTCTTGTCTTGTGGAGGCTGTGTCTTGCTGCCTCCTCCCACCATAAGGTATCACTGTCAGAGACAGTGGCTTGGTATCTTTTGGCCAATAAATAGGAAAACAGTCATTTACAGAGGCAGGAGTATAGAAAATCAGGTTGCCCGGTTGCTTTTTCAGAGCAAGTGGGGTGATTATGATGGTGAATCAAACTATGTTAGAAAACAGTTTTATTTGTGGATGTGGAATGGTATGCTTACATGTCCTAGGCAAACACAAACTTGCTCTCTGTGCTCCCAGATGGCGGGGCACATTTTAGCTCCAGTCCAAGCCAGGTTGACCAGGTCAGCCTTGGCGCCTTGCTGAGCACAACACTCTCATTCAGCCTGGAGTTCGTGTCTGCTTGAAGTACATGCAAAGCAAGAATCTGTGTGTCCGTATTATGCTAGGCAGGTTTATCCTAAGGTTAGAGTAGATAAGGCTAAAACCAGTGGGAGCTGTGCTTGCCTGTAATTGGAGAGGTTCCTAAATATGGTATATTGTATTTTATGGAGTAATATGTTTCAGAAAAGTTTGTCTAAAAAAAGGGATCTTTCCAACAGACGAGAGGCTGCAGGCAGATGATTTAATGGAGATCTTTCCCACTGTCAGACTTGTAAGCAGTCATGAAGAGGAAGCACTCAGAAGATGGAGAAGGAGAGTGGGTGTAATGAGGGAGGAAATACAGAATTTGAATTGTTTTTTTATTCCCTTAACTAAATGCGGTTGGACTTGTGTCATACATCTTATAAAAGCTGATGAATGAGATGGAGGTCTGAAATACAGGCTGTGGGCAGTGCTCTAGGAGAGCGACTAATTTATCCTTTGCCCAGAGTAGAGGCTTCGCTTCTCATCAGGATTTTACCCTGGGCAATGGTTGTGGGATTCTCTGATTATCAGGTTTGCCTAGTTACACTAGGGTCCTTGGAAATTGTTAAGCACTGTACAGAGAGCACCATCCTTCCTGTCAGTTTGCAGAATACTTCCCTGACTTTCTTAAGAAAACATAAGGTGACACTTGGTGTATTTTATGTATTTCAAAGTTAAAATGCTAAAGATCCTGTAATAGGAGGCAATTTTGAGATTAAATATTAAAGAGAAGAAATAAGTGCCTCAAAAATCAGAGTCCCCGCACCAAGGTTCAAATAGTTGTCCCATATCCTCAAAGGGCAGGACATGGATTCACGTGTTGAAGACCTCTGATATCGAACATGCCAAAAGGCAAAATGAGAGAGAACTTGCTATTCTAATCCCAAAAGCAATGGACCACTGTACACTTGGGACACAAATTTTGTATGGGTTTTCTTTGGTGAACAAGGCTTTTAGATTCTGGGTTGTTTTGAGGGAAATGGCAGCATCAGCTAACATCTGTGATAGAGAGTAGGCAGCCTCTTTCTCACTATCCTGGGTCTCAGTAGTATACTGAAATTTATTTACAATTACTTAAGTAAATGTCTGAGTTACATCATGTTATACATGGTTCTGGAACGTGCACCAGTCACAGAGTACTAGAGCAGTAATATGAGCAGTAAGAGCAAGTACTCAACCAAATACAAAAAGGTTTGGTGTAACTAAGTGGGAAGCTTTGATTTAGCCTTATAATGGTTTCAGTGCAATGGTGAAACTCCATTTCAGATGTAAAACAACTCTGAATATTTAATTGGATTAAGGTTTAAATGTAAAGTGACTCTGACATAAAATTCTATTACTAAAACTAATAAATATTATTTCTAATCTTTATGTATTCTGAGAGTTTACTGAAATCTACTTTTTGATTAACCGGTACTAAATAGTGTAACTGGGACTGTGTTGGTGTAAAACAGTATTACCTGTCAATACGGTGAGTAACATGTACTTGATTTGCTTTTGAAGCAGAGTATGGGTGTGGAAAGAAAAACATTTAACTGTGCTCAGAACAGTAAACGTAAGTAAATGAGCTTGATCTCATCTATTGGAAGGCAAATTTGTATCACTGAGGCTTGTTCTGATTAGTGTTGGCCCCACTTCAAGGACCAGCAAAACGTGTCTGTTTGCTGCAGAAAGGCTGTGTGTTAAATTGCTCCACACTGTCACCCTGTCATTAATGTTAATATCTGCCTCTCTCAGTTGAGAGCACAAGGCCAGTGAAGGTTTATGGCTGACACTCAGGACTTAATTTGCCGTCGTAGCTGTGAACTCTCTGCGTCTCCAACATGGGATGTAACAGTAATGTCTACGCTAGTCACCGAAACGTGCCTGGGCACCGTGGCTGACCGGTGTGGAACAGCCTGCCTCGCTGGGTAAGGGCTCCCCTTCCCCGAAGGACGTGGCAACCTGCCAGCATCCTTTTGGGGATAGTCTCTGCAACATTGCCTCTCCCGGGCCGTGGCTGGAGATTATTTGGGAGAGTAGTTGTTGGCCCAGGCCAAAAACTTGTTGATGACTGTCCTAACAGTTTAGCGGTACAGATGATCACGTGCCAGATCCGGGAACCTTTCCTGGCACTGTTTAATTTACTGCTACGGGTGTAGCCAGAATGTGAATGAGACTGAAAGAGAGCGACATGCAAAATCTGTTCAAGAGGAAGCTTAAAATGCTGACAGACAGGGTGATTTTTTTTCTCGCATCTGGAATTCATATTTTCTTACTTCTGATGTAAATAAATTGCTAAGCCACAAGTTAGGAGATGCTGATTTCTTCTGTAGTGACATTGCTTTTGGTTTTAAGATTTTCTTAGATTGCCAGAGCTTCAAAAGATGCTTTCCTAAACGTGTTTTTCTGTCTGCAATGCTTGTCAGCCGTACTTGACTTAATTTCAAGTAGCATTTGGTGTTTCTACCAGTGTTTTAATCTTTGAAAAGAGCACAGTGTCTGTGGTGTTTTGGCTAGTTGGCAGGTCCAGATACCGATGAATGGGTGCAAGAGAACTCTTGGATATTAACGCTTTTCAGGAGTTCAACCCTTTCTTCAGGTAGCCAGATATTCCTTTGAGCCAACTCAGATGACACCTTTTTGGATGCCAGTGCAACCAACCCCTTCCGTAATTTAATATTCTATTTTTAGTGCATGTAATGGCTGGAGATACAGGCTGAGGAGCATCTATCTATCTGTCATGTTTGGATATTTTTAGAGCACTGATCTTTGTAATGCTGATCAGCACCAAATGCATTACATAAGATTAGCATCAAAAAATACATATAATGGAAAGTCAGCTCTGCTGCAGTTGTTCTTAAATTATTTTTAGTATTGCCCACAAAACTTGCCCAGGCTCAGTGCATTATCCTGCCATTGTGCTTTATCTCTAGTCTATAGGAATCATTTTTAAAGATGAATTTCTCTCAGACCTTTTCAATCACAGGTCTCTTTCCTGATGCTTCAAGTCAGTGATACATATTACAAAGATTTTAATAAATACGAACTTTCCACTAGGACTGAAACCAAGAAAATTTATCTCTTGTTGTTCTTCAATACAGTTTATATTTGAAATAGTGATTTGCAGGTGCAAGATTCCAAATTCTGCTTTACTTACATCCTCAGCCACTGTTGTGTTTTTTTAATGCTGCTTGGATGGCTTAATCTTTTGCAGTTACCTGTAACGATCTTCTGAATTTTTGACTTTTAGTGGATATTTGGCATTAATATTTCCCTATTAAATATGTCTTGTCCACTAGCTAGCCATTTCAGATAGGTTGGAAGAGATTATTTGGGCGAGTTTTTTAGTTTAAAGTGACACACTGTCAGAAAACAGACCCTATTCTTCACACACTACTCCAGAATATATACTTTTGTCTTTCACGTTTTCTGGAGAAGGAAAAAAAAAAAAAAATCTGATCCTTTCTTTTGAGTATGCTTAAAAACTAATTTGTAATTACTGAGGTTTAAAATAGATCTCAACTTTATGCACATCCATCCCATCATCATAACTACTTGTGATATTGTGGCAGATGAGTCTTGAATGTTTAAGATTATTTCTTTCTTTGTGGGTTTATGGTGCACCTGATATATGATAATCAATAGAAAATAACCCTCTGTTTGGTTTTGGTGATGTGGTTTTGAAAGTGTAATTCTGTCATGCCATGACTTCACTGATCTTCCAGGATCTCTTTTTCTGTGGCTACAATTAAATGTGCTTTGATCTTGGTTTTATATTTTACTGTTTAAAAACCATTTCTAATTTATTAAGGCTTCTCCTTGGTTTTTAAACCTTGTTGCAATAAAGAGGATGAGGAAAGCAAATGCCACAACGCCAGGTTGAGTAGAAAAACAACCATTAATTCAGCTTAAACTCTGAGCTGAGAAAGAGACAGCATCTTTACAAGGAGTTCTCGTAATGTCATTTGTAGAAGAAAAAGTGTCTGTCATGCTTGTTCAGAGGTACGAAGATTTAAATAAGCTGTTTTCATTGGGTTATTTTGATGATAAACAGTATGAATGGAATATTTTTGTCCAGATCTAAAAGGCTAAGTGTATTGTAAGTGATCCAGAGACTATATTGGTACGTCTTGGCTCAATCAGTGAAATTGTTAAGAAAAGCAGAAATTCAAAGGAAGCTGGGATTTAAAAGTTAAAACGTTGCAATGGTAAAACAGTTGGATGAGAAGGATCGGCTGTTACTTTTCTCTGAGTATTCATAGAGACAGGAACTTTCTCTGGACCTTTTGGACTACACTCAGTGGCTGGTGAGGAAGAGAGGCTGGGCTGAAGTTCTCCATTGATTGTGCCCTTGTCTGCCTAGTGGCAAGGAAAAATACCCACAATGTTTTGCAAGAAAGATAGATGTTGATCTAGGAGGGCTATAATTCTGGTTTCTTGTTAGGGAAATGAAAAATATTAAGACCTCTTTTCTGGAAGAAATAATCTGTTGAGTTGGCTTGAGTCAAGTGTGTTCCTAAGGAGAAATGTACCTTTACACTGACCAAAACCATTGTTTTGCTTCTCTAATTCATCCAAGTTTCCCAAATGAAGTGTACTATAGTAGCAAGAAAACGGATGCGTACTGCATCGCTGTTAGGATATTTACTAATGTTTACCGACATAACTACGTGGTTTGCCGTATCTGCGTTGTTTTTTTGTCCACCCATCCTCTTATCAGACATAGCTAAATTTAGCTAGCTGAATAATTCAACGAAGTATGGAGGAACAGGGTGGAAAGGGAGAGAAGAAAGATCTCCTGGTATCAGATTCTTCCAGTGAAGGGAAAATACTGTTCATGCACTGGAATTTTGGCACCAGATTTAAACTCCAGCAAATTTATGAAGCCTGTGATGGTTTTGAATTGAAAAGCATGATGAATTCTCATTCTAATGACATAAAGTGAATTTCTGATTGCCTTTTTTATTATGTGATCTTATAAGAATTAATCCATGTCTTGTACTAGATGGTATTATATTGAATTGTGAGCTTTCATTTGTGGGTGAATCACTATTCAGGACGTATTCCAACAATGAGATTTGTCTGACAGTTCCAGGGAAATGTATCTAGTTCTCCTGTCTAAATGTCGAATATTGTGAACTTTGGATGGAAGTATGAAATGTAATAGGCTCAGAAATTGTCAAAAACAGTAGTGAAATGACACTTTGGGAAAGGTTTTCGGTAAATAACGGGTCAGTTACAATGGTGTAAGTAATGTGAAAGATTATGTTTTCCCTGATTCATTTTGAGATAGGTGAATTAATTGTATTATATCAGTACCTCGAAGACAAAGACATGGTGTTACTGTCACTGAAAAACTTGTATCTATGCTATTTAAATGGGAGAACACAAAAATATGAATTCAATATTTGGCACATTAAAGGAATTAATTAATAAGCATTTAAATAGAATATGTGGCAGGCTATTATATACTAAAATAATTTCAGAATAATTACTATTTCACTATAGAGTAATAAAAGCTAAAGATGGCAGTAGGGCTAAGTTAAAAATAATCAGAAGTCAGCTAAGGTTTTGTAATTTTTTTTTTTTTTTAATGGAGAGATCAGGAGATTTTTTTTTTTTAAACAGTCATTAGGAAGCTACTTTTGTTGGCCAGAGAATACTTAGAAACATCTAGCTGATAAGTCACTTAAAAGCATTTAAACTTTTAATAATTGAATTAAAAATCTGGAGGAGAAAGTTGCATTAAAGAATAACTTCATGAAACATTTTCTTCATTCTCATGTTGTCTTCTGCTCGCTAGATCGTGACTCACATAACAAATGTGTGATTTTCATTTTTTTTTTTAAAGTTACTGGCTGAACTCCAGAAAAAAACATCCAGGCATAAAAAGCTGGCTTTGAGAGTACTATGTACTTAATTTTGTCTTGCTGAGAAAGTGATTAAAAGACTTCTTTAGATCTAACATATAATTTTGCTAACAGGTAGAAAAAGATCAATATTGCATGGTCCTTACAGTACTTTGTTGCAGTGCGCTGTAAGTCATTTTGTACCAAATTAAATTCTGTGATTCAGAAATGGGTTTGGTTAAATGTACGTTGAATAATGTAAAGGCTTTGGAATTTTGCACTTTTGGAGCAACTCTAATTAGAATTGGACAATGTAAATCTCATTTCTACCTTCTGCAAGGTAGAAATATTCTCATCTCAGTGTCTGGACTTGACACCACAAAAAGCTGATCGCAGTTAAATAAGTTGATTATATTTTTTTATGTGTAGATAGATATCACCCTATCATGTTGGACTCATCTCGCATGTCTTGGGGATGGATGTCTGCTCTTCACCTCCTGAAGGTGCAATCTCAGTAGCTGGTTGGGACCAACAGCTATTGGGATGACATATAAAATATGATTAATCATTCAGTTGTTTATTTGGCAAGCAGGAAGAGTTCAGGAAACCGATACAGTCACAGTTATGAGGATCAACACACATTATCCTTGAAATCCTCCTCAGACTTGGGCTAGCTGGATAAACCTGAGTGTAAAAAAATGTCAAATACAAAGGGCTTAATTTTGGGAAGTTGAGAAATGATTCAGACTGCTTCACGTTTAGGATTCTCTGAGATTGTTTTAAAACATCTCATTATTTAAGGACCATGAAACATTACTCACTTTTGATTATTTATACAGTGCTTTTCTTCTCAGATGATTCAAAGTCTTAGAACTAAATCCTGTCTTCTCTGTTACAGAAAGACCATTTGGTGTTTTCTTTCAATTTCTTCTCCTTTCAAAAATATTGAGGGGAAAAGAACCCCCAAGAAACCCAAAAAAAACCCAAAACAGAATTACCCCCAAAGAAACAGTTTGATTGCTGTTGATCTAGCATGAATAGTATGAGCATGATGTTTGGTGTTTTTTCTTGGTCAAGGACTTAACAGTCCCTTGAAATTTTTCTTCCCCAAATACTGATTGTGTTTGCTATAAGATTTTGCGTGCCCTCACCATAGAGCTCCTTTTCTGTATTCCTAGAACATGAAATTTTCATTTTTCTGAGGAAGCTTAAAAAAAAAAAATCTGGAAGCTACAAAAATGTCCTGGGGGTGCAATATAAATGTTTTTATGTGCATTTTAGGTTATTGCCTGAACTCAAAGCTTATTCTTTTCTTTGTGTCTTGGAATATTTCTTCTTCTTTGAAAAATTAGAAGTCATTCCAAAAACATAATTTCTTAAATTTTAGCAGATTTTTTTTTTAAAGGAGAACATTCATTTTAGTTTATCCTCATCAATCAAAGACCTTATTTACCCCAACATGTTAATTCAAATCCTGTACTTCGGACCTCTAAATTATCTCTTCTTTTTGCAGATTGACCTCCAAGTAGCTAATGTATTAGGTGGCATAGCTAGTGGAGTTCAGATTGTTTTGTGTTTTTCTGCTAAATGGTGTCATATTTTTACAAATTGTAGCAAACTGGTTCTAGTACACTTTTGTGCTTCTTAGATGGAAAGAGATTGTAAAAGGCTCCTTCTGCTGTATGGAAAACATTAAACCTACTAGTAAATAATTCCAATTATTTGTAGTTTATGAGAGAAATCCCAGGGCCAAGCCCTATTGACTCAGAAACTCTGTAAATGGATTCTGTGCTTTATAATAAGTTGTTGTGATCAGGCAGGAGGCCAAGTACCAGATGGATTGATTGCTTTCTGCCAGAGGTATGGCCACATCAGCTGCCTCTATTAGGAATGTATTTATTCTTGAAAATGTCAGCTTAACAATTGGAGTTCAATTTGTGCTATCACAACACATTAGTCGTGTGATCCTGGAGTTAGATCAAATGCTTTGTTGAGAGGCACTACTTTCGTCTTATTTTGATTTAAGATCTTCTCTGTACTCCTTCTAAATTATGATGCTGTTTCCTGCTCTTTAGAGAGTGGGTTTTCTGAGGCTGTTAGAGTAGAGAAATCACATAAATGGAGTTTTCCAAAACTGTCAGTAAGGATGCACACAAGAGCTTAGTTACTTTGTGTGAAACAGCTTTCTCACAAAATGTTTAGTCTGAAGGGAAGGGTAGCAAACCGCCTCACAACTCAGTGCCTCTTCTGAGCTGCCACCTGTTCAAAGAGGGGAGATGGTCACTTGGAAACACAAATGATAGGAAAAGATGTATCAATAGCCTGAGCTTTTCTACAAGAAAAAGGCAAACTCTGTTAGCATTTTTATAACCCGAGGGAGAGCTGATGATTTGATTCACATCCTCATCTAAATTCTATATCCATTCCTTCATGGTGAAAACAAGAATTTAAACCCAAAGCAATCTTATCATATCACACGTCTCAACATGTGAGATCAAATCCATGCGGTCAAATTACACGTCTGGTTTTAGGTATTAAACATAGAAAAGTGTAAAATCCAGAACACTCGATCTAGTTATTTCCAAGACACGTTTCCAAAGCGGGTCTATGCAGAGAGGTGCAAATACATTAATAGGGTGAGAATTCATCTGACATGACTTCAGGCAGTAGAGCTGCTTCTGTGTGCGTGCGGTACTGCTGGAGATTCCCTTTATAGTTAGTGGAGGGGAAATAGGTGCATACAGGTTGCATTTCCTCTCTCCCTAAAGGAGGGTCTCTAAAATAGACCATGTTAGTGTACTGAAGGATCCAAACGAAAAGAAACTATTCTCCAGAAGGACTTCTGAATTTGGTGAGAGCGCAGAGCCAGTCATGCTTTGTAGTTTCTCAAGCATGCCAGGCTGAAGGACGTCACATGGCCTTCAGTCACCCCGTTTCTCGTTGTGACACATTTTTTGTTTATCAGCTTCTGCAAGTGTCCATTTTGGTTCAATAAAGTACCTCATCTACTACTTAGTCCTCACATTCTGTTGAATTAGATTCAAAAAAAAAGATCTTCTAGGCAGTTTCCTCCAGCTAGTCAGCTACTGGATCAAACCTGCAAATTTCAACCTTCTACCTTAGAGAATGTCCTCATATACACATCAGAAAGAAAGTACCTCCAATATTTCTTTCTAATTTTAGTTTAAAACCTGCCCTTTGAGTTTTCTTGAAATGCTGTGTGGAATGGTTCACATTCTTGAGGGTACAACAAGACACAGCCTTGTCCTAGTGCCTGGGTGAATGGTACAAAAGTTCTGGCTAGTTTTTGCTGGTGGGGGATGTCTCTGCCTCACTCCTCTCTTCCTCACTAGCATCTCATATTGCCAGTGTGCTGGTAGCTCATGTTGGCAAAGAGAGCTTGTACTGACATGTTGCCCATTGTAGAATTGCCACTTGCTGGCGAATGGGGTGCCTGTGCTTTGCTACTGCCCATTGAATTGCTGTAAATAGGCTTTGAGGTAAATGCAGAAACAGTTTACCAACTAAAGTGAAGAGTGTAAGAAATCAATTGCTGTATTTACAGACAGATACAGAAGAGCGGAACCGTTAGAGTTGATGTCAGTGGTCAGTCAGGTCTGATGTCAGCATGGTTTCTTTTCCTCTGTTTGCTTTTCAGCTGGCAGGCTCAAGCCAGACTAACTCCCCAGGAGACTGATGATTCCCTGGAGATAGGATCTGGTCCTTCAAAACTACGCTTTGTCTTTTGGTTGTTTCTTTCCCAAAATAGATTCTGTTTTGGGATGAAATCACCCCTTCTGTCCTCCCTATTTCTGCTTAGCATAAATTCACCCATCCTGTCCTGCATTTCTGGATAAATTTGATTAAAAAGGCCTCATATTTTGTCTCCACTGCTCTCACTGTGTCTTTCACCTGAGTGGATATGGCTAGGCTTCACACTTATTTGACTTAACCTATTTACACAGTGCAATCCCCGGTGGTCAGAGGAAGAGTTACCTTACCACTGTGCTTAAATGCAGAAGTTGTGTCCAGCACAGAACTTCAAAACCACTTGCTGTGTAAATGAGAGTGACTATTGTGAATCACTGATAAAACCTGGTATGATGGAAAAATAAAGTGAGGGATGATTTGTGTCTAAAGTAAAAGGGCGGTAAGCGGGGTTTGTTGGAACTGGGAGACACAGTGGTGACATTTTCATACCTGGATGCAAGTTTGTACAATGGATATTAGAGGAGTCAAGAATTTGGTCTGAGGCACTGGAATATTGGAATAATGATAAGCTACCTGAAATCTAGATATGTACCAGTGACAGAGTGTATGTACATGAACTGTGTTGGACAGAGTCAGTGCAGAACCTTCTTAGCTCAAGGCAGGGTCTGTGACAGCAAGAGATGGGAACAACCATCTGAGGCTTCTGCTGTAGGTGGTAGGGCACACCTACCCATGTGGGTGCTGGTTGGTCCCATGGGCTGCCTAGTTCCTACTAGTTTTCTGAGCCTCTCTGTTTTAGACCACTGATATTATTTTAAGATACACAAGGGATCCACACATCAAGCTGCCAAAGTTCAAACTGATTAATTTAAGGGAGTTTAATTTGGTAAACAAATTCAGAAAGATTGTTTGCTTTTAAGGCATTTTTAGACTTTGCCTTTGAAGTTGCTCTGCACTACTGCTGACTTCAAGAGATGCTTGTTGCTGCAGAAGGGTTATGTTTGTACTTGTTCCTAGTTTACTTGTCAGTTAAGCTTTTTCACCAGCAGAAAAGACACAGTCTAATGATTTCATAATGTCTAAGAAAAAGAAATTGTGAAACCTTTACAACAGACTTTAAGGAACTCAAATTTAAGTGACTGGGATGTAAAATTTTTTTTTAGTAGTGTCTTTTATGTTTTATAGTTGTAAAAGTGCAAAAAAGCAATTGAACAGTGTGTACAATTCTTGAGAAAGGTGGGAAAAAACAGTTATTGGGGTCTGGGAGGGTGGTTAGCCAGGTGGACAGGGTGTTTCTCTGGCTGTTTTGTTATTAATCTGTGAAGCTGTAAACACGAGAAGCAGAATTCTTAAATCAGGTCTGTCAGATAGAAATATTGAGAAGGAAACAAGAGATGTATGTCGCTCACATGGCTGTTCTTATGAGGAAGGCAGGAAGATGCTGAGATGCTGTATTTGTCAGCTAGTCTAAAGATGCATTCTGATGTCAAATAATTGAAGGTATGTTGGAAAAGATTTCTCCTTCTGCAAAGGCCTCAGAAACCACTTATTCTGAAATAATCCCTAAGTTTGAAGGAAGGGAAATGAACTGATACTGTCACTGTAGTGCTGTGATTAAGTTGTGAGTTCCTGTGTGCTTGCAAGAACTTGTCTAGAACTTCATTATTAGCAACGCTGGCAAATACTAGGTAACTTTGCTTGCATGCTGCCTGTGTTATGCTGGGCGGAAGCTATGGGAAGTATACGAATAATCTGTCACTAGTCACTGTTTCCCATAACATAAAATTTTTCATGTCATGTTTATTCCTTTTGTTCTTAAACAATTGTTACTCTATATTCCGTTTTAGTTGAGGAGCTTTCTGTAGCACATACAACTGTGTTTAAAGCCACACTTCATAAAAATCTCTTGATGACTTGTTCAATGAGTTGAATGTATTTTTACTGAGAGACTTTAGGAGCTAGACAGCTTCAGGAGTTTCCTGGAGGATAATTTTGTATCCTGAAATACAGATAACTAGTCAGATAATTATATCTCAGTAAAGCCATCTATTAATAGCTATACTTGCTGTAATTTCTAGATGTACTTCTATAATTCACATAGCCTTTTGTCAATTCTTTGTATTTCTGCAGCTTTCAATGCATAAGAAAATTTGTTTGTTTCCCAATTACAATTTATTTTATTTTAAATTATAAACATATGCTGTGGTATCCTTACGGGACTGTTCTGTAGTTAATTGCTATTTATGTATCACCCTGGAACTTTGATTTCTGCGGTAATGATAAAAAATGGAGTTTAAATATGAAGAAATATTTTTTTTATTTTTGCTGAACGGATAGAACTCTTTTCAGTGACAGGACTAGCAGTTTTGTTCTCTGCAGTTCTGTTTTCCTGTTCATTTACAAGCCATTAATATGTACAAAGCTGTAAGCCATCTATTTGAAGTAACAGAGTTCTTAAGGAGAGGCTTGACTGGTTGTCAGAAGTAAGGACTGAGGGTATACAGAGAAGCTTACCCTTTTCAGTTCTGCTGCTCCGAGTTTACTCCACATCCTTGGGTTGGTGACTTCACCTGACTTAGGTTACAAAGTTGAAGTTGTGCTGGGACTAGGGATCTCCAAGAGATCTGGGTCTGAGTGCTGTGGTTTGGGAGCTGAGACAGCAGTCTCACAGTTCCTGTTCCTGTTGTTCAGTTTGTATTATCTGGAGATAGAAATTGTATGAATCAAGACGAAAGTTAAATGGAAGAACATTGGTACTGAAGACCTTTGGCTTTCAGCTGTGGTCTAAGTTTAGTTAAGTATAATTTCGTGGTGTTGGTAGTGTTTTAACGATTTCCGCAATCACTGCAGCTGTCTACTCAAGGAGATGCCAGCCAGGTGATTGGACCGCTCACAGAGGGGCAGAGGAGGAATGTGGCTGTAGTTAATTCGCTATACAAACTGCACCAGTCGGTTCTGAAGGTAAGCTGCCTTTGGTATTCCTCTTCTTGCCATAAATGTTAACTTCGTTACTCTATCGTATGTGTATTCTCCCATTAGCTGATGAGAACTCTGACATGCAGCCCAATTTTGGGTTAAATGATGCACCTTGCTGTGCATTTGTACACCTCTTTGAGACTTGGCTGGCCCTTGTAAGCACGGATTGTCAGTATTAGAAGAGGAGTGAACGATGTGTTGGTAGAGAATAATCACGTCTCACCGACGTTGTTTTGTGAGCCTAAGCAATTGAACTGTTTCTGGTTTTTCTTATCAAGTAAGCTCTGTCTTTGTATTGGTCAGCCTGATAGGCCTTGTCTGCATCTGTCCCAGCCCAAGCTTGTCTTCCTCAGAAGACCCTCACTGCTTTCCCATGGTGGTGGCCAAATGGAAAAGGGGAATGAACGGGTCAAATCAAGAAAAGCAGCATTTCACAAATATCTCTGTGCATTGTTGCTGTGACCAAAGTTTGGCATGGAAATGTTTTCAGGACTAAGCACGGTTACGAATAATTCCAATTTACTGGCTTAGTGATGCCAATGGTTACACAGTCTCTGTAAATTAAAACAAACAGATATAGTGGTAGTTGTAGTTATTTGTGTTTAACTCCTAGCCTGATTAGAAAAAGGATCATGAGTACTCCTGACTGTAATATGTTTAAAGAATGTTAAAAAATGCTAAAAAGCCTATAAAATTTGCTTGAATTTTGCAAACAGATGGTAGATCAACTTTTAAGTCTGCTTTCTCTGATGTATTTAGTAATGAACCTCATGTGCCTTAGTGTTGGAGGGAGATCTGATATGATTCAGTCTTTGAGTTCAGTATCTGGCTGAAAAACACTGTTGTATAGCATGTTCATAACTGTAAGAAAATTGGTAGAACATCCCTTCAGGTCATTCCTTGACTTTGATTTCTAATATAGTTGTAGCTGTACATAAACAGCTATTCAACATGTAGTATTATAATAGTCGTAGTACCGAGAAAGAACAACTGTTCTTTCAAATATTTGCCATAGAGCTGCTTGCATAGTTCTCCTTAAATTCTAGACTTAGGAGTGGGAGAATACACCACTTATTTTTATTCTGATTCTGTTAACCCTTCAGCTAAATTCCAGTTAAACTCAACTGAATTATATCTTTGCCAATGCAGAAGCAGAGTCCATAGGAAATTTGAGAGCAAAGGACTGATACTGGTGCATTGAAAATCCTGTCTGTGTAAAACACATTTGATAATTATCTACACCGATGTAAACCACTCATTACTAAGGAAAACTCAGTGTGTTTTACAATGAAATTAAATGTTATGGATTCTAATAATTTGTACAGTGTTGACTGTTACCAATTAATTTAATGTTTTTAGGTCATTGCCAATCAGAGCTCATTTCCAGCAGCCGCTGAACAAACAATCACAACTGCCTTGAAGGTAATTGAATGTCCATATGCTGCAGGGATAGGGCTGAGCTTTGCTTCGTTTGTTACACTTTAAATGGGCACTTATTTTCCCAGGTATTATTTTGTGTCAGTATATGTTAGTCAAAGGTATACAAATATTCTGCATTTTTTGTTTTGTTGTACCTGCAGCTACATATATGTTGCTTGTACCACATCACTGCTCGAGTAGCATTTGTCTTCAAGAATATTCCCGTAATGGCCTGAGCCCAGATGTCACCTGACTGTGAAAATAAATGTCTTTCTCTGCAGCATTCACACTACAATAACTGGTTCCTTCATCACCTCCTTACCCCTCCACCCTCTGACACACACATAAAATTAAGATTTTTATGCTACCTGGTGCTTTTTGGGGGCAAGGCGGATGGCCGTGCCAGCCCTCTGTGGATGACAGCTATCCACATCTGTCCTGCTGTGCGCTCATCTGGGGCGGGTTGTGTGCAGAGGAACGAAGGGCAGCTTGTGTGTCTGAGGAATGAACAGCTTGACGAAGCGTGTGACCAAAACGTGTGTGTCTACAATCCAGATTGTTCTGCACCTTTTTGGAGGAAGGCTTTACATAGAAGTAGTAAACAGGCTTATTTCTGCACTTCACTGGTAACATCAGTTAAAGAGAAATGTTATCTTAGGCTTTTGTCCTTCTGTTTTGCAGTTTCTAATGCAGAATAATAAAAAGCACTATTGAAATTAACTGTTTGTCAAGGTATTTTTGAGGTGTCAAAATGCAAATGCTTCTCATTTCAGTTTCCTTACTTCTGCCTTTTTCTTATTCTATTTTAGGCAGTCCATGATCTGATGGGTAGTGCTATTCAACCGTTGCTGAACTCTGTAGGAGATTCAGTAGAAGCTATTATCTTCACTATGCACCAGGAAGATTTTTCTGGGTAAATAGAAATATTTTTGAATTTACCATTGCTTTAGTAAGACGACCTGCATATGCATAATAGACGGCTATTGCCACAATGTCCTTGGAGCAAGAGTACTTGTTTGTTGAGGGCAATGTGATGCTTTATGATCAACGAACACAGAAAGTAGAATTACACTGAAGGGATGTAGAATTGAAGAGATGCCATCCAGAGGGACCT